>NW_025791693.1:0-19946 GCF_921293095.1 Ischnura elegans
AAATGCTATTTGAATGCTACCGTGATCATATTTTCGATCGCAGTGTGGAATGCAAATTTAAAAATATCACGTTGGAACGTAAGAATTCTGATCTGAACGAAAAAATGACTGTCGCAAATATCGTTGATTACATGAAAAATGTCACGTAAGGCAGTATGAGGACCTTAATTGACTAGGATTTAAACATATTTGATCGTTCTCGCATTCATATTGATCACTTTAATGTCTCATTTAAGTTAAGCAAATATCCCATTCAAATGGGGGAGTCACCTCAAAAAAAAGTCGAAAATCAGATTATCTCAAAAAATCCCTGTTTAACTAACGAAAAACCATGGCGACAGTTTTAATACGTTCTATATCAAAGACACAATGCTATTTGAATGCTCCCGTGATCATATTTTCGATCGCAGTGTGGAATGCAAATTTAAAAAATATCACGTTGGAACGTAAGAATTCTGATCTGAACGAAAAAATGACTGTCGCAAATATCGTTGATACATGAAAAAATGTCACGTAAGGCAGTATGAGGACCTTAATTGACTAGGATTTAAACATATTTGATCGTTCTCGCATTCATATTGATCACTTTAATGTCTCATGTAAGTTAAGCAATATCCCATTCAAATGGGGAGTCACTCAAAAAAAGTCAAAAATCAGACTATCTCAAAAATCCCTGTTTAACTAACGAAAACCATGGCGACAGTTTTAATACGTTCTATAACAAAAGACACAATGCTATTTGAATGCTACCGTGATCATATTTTCGATCGCAGTGTGGAATGCAAATTTAAAAAATATCACGTTGGAACGTAAGAATTCTGATCTGAACGAAAAAATGACTGTCGCAAATATCGTTGATACATGAAAAATGTCACGTAAGGCAGTATGAGGACCTTAATTGACTAGGATTTAAACATATTTGATCGTTCTCGCATTCATATTGATCACTTTAATGTCTCATTTAAGTTAAGCAATATCCCATTCAAATGGGGAGTCACTCAAAAAAGTAGAAAATCAGATTATCTCAAAAATCCCTGTTTAACTAACGAAAACCATGGCGACAGTTTTAATACGTTCTATATCAAAGACACAATGCTATTTGAATGCTCCCGTGATCATATTTTCGATCGCAGTGTGGGAATGCAAATTTAAAAATATCACGTTGGAACGTAAGAATTCTGATCTGAACGAAAAAAATGACTGTCGCAAATATCGTTGATACATGAAAAATGTCACGTAAGGCAGTATGAGGACCTTAATTGACTAGGATTTAAACATATTTGATCGTTCTCGCATTCATATTGATCACTTTAATGTCTCATTTAAGTTAAAGCAATATCCCATTCAAATGGGGGAGTCACTCAAAAAAGTCGAAAATCAGATTATCTCAAAAATCCCTGTTTAACTAACGAAAACCATGGCGACAGTTTAAATACGTTCTATATCAAAGACACAATGCTATTTGAATGCTCCCGTGATCATATTTTCGATCGCAGTGTGGAATGCAAATTTAAAAATGTCACGTTGGAACGTAGAATTCTGATCTGAACGAAAAAATGACTGTCGCAAATATCGTTGATACATGAAAAATGTCACGTAAGGCAGTATGAGGACCTTAAATTGACTAGGATTTTAAAACATATTTGATCGTTCTCGCATTCATATTGATCACTTTAATGTCTCATGTAAGTTAAGCGATATCCCATTCAAATGGGGAGTCACTCAAAAAAGTCAAAAATCAGACTATCTCAAAAATCCCTGTTTAACTAACGAAAACCATGGCGACAGTTTTAATACGTTCTATAACAAAGACACAATGCTATTCGAATGCTACCGTGATCATATTTTCGATCGCAGTGTGGAATGCAAATTTAAAAATATCACGTTGGAACGTAAGAATTCTGATCTGAACGAAAAAATGACTGTCGCAAATATCGTTGATACATGAAAAATGTCACGTAAGGCAGTATGAGGACCTTAATTGACTAGGATTTAAACATATTTGATCGTTCTCCGCATTCATATTGATCACTTTAATGTCTCATGTAAGGTTAAGCAATATCCCATTCAAATGGGGAGTCACTCAAAAAAGTCAAAAATCAGACTATCTCATAAAATCCCTGTTTAACTAACGAAAACCATGGCGACAGTTTTAATACGTTCCTATAACAACAGACACAATGCTATTTGAATGCTACCCGTGATCATATTTTCGATCGCAGTGTGGAATGCAAATTTAAAAATATCACGTTGGAACGTAAGAATTCTGATCTGAACGAAAAAATGGACTGTCGCAAATATCGTTGATACATGAAAAATGTCACGTTAGGCAGTATGAGGACCTTAATCGACTAGGATTTAAACATATTTGATCGTTCTCGCATTCATATTGATCACTTTAATTGTCTCATGTAAAGTTAAGCAAATATCCCATTCAAATGGGGAGTCACTCAAAAAAGTCAAAAATCAGACTATCTCAAAAAATCCCCTGTTTAACTAACGAAAACCATGGCGACAGTTTTAATACGTTCTATAACAAAGACACAATGCTATTCGAATGCTACCGTGATCATATTTTCGATCGCAGTGTGGAATGCAAATTTAAAAAATATCACGTTGGAACGTAAGAATTCTGATCTGAACGAAAAAATGACTGTCGCAAATATCGTTGATACATGAAAATGTCACGTAAGGCAGTATGAGGACCTTAATTGACTAGGATTTAAACATATTTGATCGTTCTCGCATTCATATTGATCACTTTAATGTCTCATGTAAGTTAAGCAATATCCCATTCAAATGGGGAGTCACTCAAAAAAAGTCAAAAATCAGACTATCTCAAAAATCCCTGTTTAACTAACGAAAAACCATGGCGACAGTTTTAATACGTTCTATAACAAAGACACAATGCTATTTGAATGCTACCGTGATCATATTTTCGATCGCAGTGTGGAATGCAAATTTAAAAATATCACGTTGGAACGTAAGAATTCTGATCTGAACGAAAAAAATGACTGTCGCAAATATCGTTGATACATGAAAAATGTCACGTTAGGCAGTATTGAGGACCTTAATCGACTAGGATTTAAACATATTTGATCGTTCTCGCATTCATATTGATCACTTTAATGTCTCATGTAAGTTAAGCAATATCCCCATTCAAATGGGGAGTCACTCAAAAAAGTCAAAAATCAGACTATCTCAAAAATCCCTGTTTAACTAACGAAAACCATGGCGACAGTTTTAATACGTTCTATAACAAAGACACAATGCTATTCGAATGCTACCGTGATCATATTTTCGATCGCAGTGTGGAATGCAAATTTAAAAATATCACGTTGGAACGTAAGAATTCTGATCTGAACGAAAAAAATGACTGTCGCAAATATCGTTGATACATGAAAAATGTCACGTTAGGCAGTATGAGGACCTTAATCGACTAGGATTTAAACATATTTGATCGTTCTCGCATTCATATTGATCACTTTAATGTCTCATGTAAGTTAAGCGATATCCCATTCAAATGGGGAGTCACTCAAAAAAGTCAAAAATCAGACTATCTCAAAAATCCCTGTTTAACTAACGAAAACCATGGCGACAGTTTTAATACGTTCTATAACAAAGACACAATGCTATTTGAATTATCCCGTGATCATATTTTCGATCGCAGTGTGGAATGCAAATTTAAAAATGTCACGTTGGAACGTAGAATTCTGATCTGAACGAAAAAATGACTGTCGCAAATATCGTTGATACATGAAAAATGTCACGTAAGGCAGTATGAGGACCTTAATTGACTAGGATTTAAACATATTTGATCGTTCTCGCATTCATATTGATCACTTTAATGTCTCATTTAAGTTAAGCAATATCCCATTCAAATGGGGAGTCACTCAAAAAAGTAGAAAATCAGATTATCTCAAAAATCCCTGTTTAACTAACGAAAACCATGGCGACAGTTTTAATACGTTCTATATCAAAGACACAATGCTATTTGAATGCTCCCGTGATCATATTTTCGATCGCAGTGTGGAATGCAAATTTAAAAATATCACGTTGGAACGTAAGAATTCTGATCTGAACGAAAAAATGACTGTCGCAAATATCGTTGATACATGAAAAATGTCACGTAAGGCAGTATGAGGACCTTAATTGACTAGGATTTAAACATATTTGATCGTTCTCGCATTCATATTGATCACTTTAATGTCTCATGTAAGTTAAGCAATATCCCATTCAAATGGGGAGTCACTCAAAAAAGTCAAAAATCAGACTATCTCAAAAATCCCTGTTTAACTAACGAAAACCATGGCGACAGTTTTAATACGTTCTATAACAAAGACACAATGCTATTTGAATGCTACCGTGATCATATTTTCGATCGCAGTGTGGAATGCAAATTTAAAAATATCACGTTGGAACGTAAGAATTCTGATCTGAACGAAAAAATGACTGTCGCAAATATCGTTGATACATGAAAAATGTCACGTTAGGCAGTATGAGGACCTTAATCGACTAGGATTTAAACATATTTGATCGTTCTCGCATTCATATTGATCACTTTAATGTCTCATGTAAGTTAAGCAATATCCCATTCAAATGGGGAGTCACTCAAAAAAGTCAAAAATCAGACTATCTCAAAAATCCCTGTTTAACTAACGAAAACCATGGCGACAGTTTTAATACGTTCTATAACAAAGACACAATGCTATTCGAATGCTACCGTGATCATATTTTCGATCGCAGTGTGGAATGCAAATTTAAAAATATCACGTTGGAACGTAAGAATTCTGATCTGAACGAAAAAATGACTGTCGCAAATATCGTTGATACATGAAAAATGTCACGTTAGGCAGTATGAGGACCTTAATCGACTAGGATTTAAACATATTTGATCGTTCTCGCATTCATATTGATCACTTTAATGTCTCATGTAAGTTAAGCGATATCCCATTCAAATGGGGAGTCACTCAAAAAAGTCAAAAATCAGACTATCTCAAAAATCCCTGTTTAACTAACGAAAACCATGGCGACAGTTTTAATACGTTCTATAACAAAGACACAATGCTATTTGAATTATCCCGTGATCATATTTTCGATCGCAGTGTGGAATGCAAATTTAAAAATGTCACGTTGGAACGTAGAATTCTGATCTGAACGAAAAAATGACTGTCGCAAATATCGTTGATACATGAAAAATGTCACGTAAGGCAGTATGAGGACCTTAATTGACTAGGATTTAAACATATTTGATCGTTCTCGCATTCATATTGATCACTTTAATGTCTCATGTAAGTTAAGCAATATCCCATTCAAATGGGGAGTCACTCAAAAAAGTCAAAAATCAGACTATCTCAAAAATCCCTGTTTAACTAACGAAAACCATGGCGACAGTTTTAATACGTTCTATAACAAAGACACAATGCTATTTGAATGCTACCGTGATCATATTTTCGATCGCAGTGTGGAATGCAAATTTAAAAATATCACGTTGGAACGTAAGAATTCTGATCTGAACGAAAAAATGACTGTCGCAAATATCGTTGATACATGAAAAATGTCACGTAAGGCAGTATGAGGACCTTAATTGACTAGGATTTAAACATATTTGATCGTTCTCGCATTCATATTGATCACTTTAATGTCTCATGTAAGTTAAGCGATATCCCATTCAAATGGGGAGTCACTCAAAAAAGTCAAAAATCAGACTATCTCAAAAATCCCTGTTTAACTAACGAAAACCATGGCGACAGTTTTAATACGTTCTATAACAAAGACACAATGCTATTTGAATGCTACCGTGATCATATTTTCGATCGCAGTGTGGAATGCAAATTTAAAAATATCACGTTGGAACGTAGAATTCTGATCTGAACGAAAAAATGACTGTCGCAAATATCGTTGATACATGAAAAATGTCACGTAAGGCAGTATGAGGACCTTAATTGACTAGGATTTAAACATATTTGATCGTTCTCGCATTCATATTGATCACTTTATTGTCTCATGTAAGTTAAGCGATATCCCATTCAAATGGGGAGTCACTCAAAAAAGTCAAAAATCAGACTATCTCAAAAATCCCTGTTTAACTAACGAAAACCATGGCGACAGTTTTAATACGTTCTATAACAAAGACACAATGCTATTTGAATGCTACCGTGATCATATTTTCGATCGCAGTGTGGAATGCAAATTTAAAAATATCACGTTGGAACGTAAGAATTCTGATCTGAACGAAAAAATGACTGTCGCAAATATCGTTGATACATGAAAAATGTCACGTAAGGCAGTATGAGGACCTTAATTGACTAGGATTTAAACATATTTGATCGTTCTCGCATTCATATTGATCACTTTAATGTCTCATGTAAGTTAAGCAATATCCCATTCAAATGGGGAGTCACTCAAAAAAGTCAAAAATCAGACTATCTCAAAAATCCCTGTTTAACTAACGAAAACCATGGCGACAGTTTTAATACGTTCTATAACAAAGACACAATGCTATTTGAATTATCCCGTGATCATATTTTCGATCGCAGTGTGGAATGCAAATTTAAAAATGTCACGTTGGAACGTAGAATTCTGATCTGAACGAAAAAATGACTGTCGCAAATATCGTTGATACATGAAAAATGTCACGTAAGGCAGTATGAGGACCTTAATTGACTAGGATTTAAACATATTTGATCGTTCTCGCATTCATATTGATCACTTTAATGTCTCATGTAAGTTAAGCAATATCCCATTCAAATGGGGAGTCACTCAAAAAAGTCAAAAATCAGACTATCTCAAAAATCCCTGTTTAACTAACGAAAACCATGGCGACAGTTTTAATACGTTCTATAACAAAGACACAATGCTATTTGAATGCTACCGTGATCATATTTTCGATCGCAGTGTGGAATGCAAATTTAAAAATATCACGTTGGAACGTAAGAATTCTGATCTGAACGAAAAAATGACTGTCGCAAATATCGTTGATACATGAAAAATGTCACGTAAGGCAGTATGAGGACCTTAATTGACTAGGATTTAAACATATTTGATCGTTCTCGCATTCATATTGATCACTTTAATGTCTCATTTAAGTTAAGCAATATCCCATTCAAATGGGGAGTCACTCAAAAAAGTCGAAAATCAGATTATCTCAAAAATCCCTGTTTAACTAACGAAAACCATGGCGACAGTTTTAATACGTTCTATATCAAAGACACAATGCTATTTGAATGCTCCCGTGATCATATTTTCGATCGCAGTGTGGAATGCAAATTTAAAAATATCACGTTGGAACGTAAGAATTCTGATCTGAACGAAAAAATGACTGTCGCAAATATCGTTGATACATGAAAAATGTCACGTAAGGCAGTATGAGGACCTTAATTGACTAGGATTTAAACATATTTGATCGTTCTCGCATTCATATTGATCACTTTAATGTCTCATGTAAGTTAAGCAATATCCCATTCAAATGGGGAGTCACTCAAAAAAGTCAAAAATCAGACTATCTCAAAAATCCCTGTTTAACTAACGAAAACCATGGCGACAGTTTTAATACGTTCTATAACAAAGACACAATGCTATTTGAATGCTACCGTGATCATATTTTCGATCGCAGTGTGGAATGCAAATTTAAAAATATCACGTTGGAACGTAAGAATTCTGATCTGAACGAAAAAATGACTGTCGCAAATATCGTTGATACATGAAAAATGTCACGTAAGGCAGTATGAGGACCTTAATTGACTAGGATTTAAACATATTTGATCGTTCTCGCATTCATATTGATCACTTTAATGTCTCATGTAAGTTAAGCAATATCCCATTCAAATGGGGAGTCACTCAAAAAAGTCAAAAATCAGACTATCTCAAAAATCCCTGTTTAACTAACGAAAACCATGGCGACAGTTTTAATACGTTCTATAACAAAGGCACAATGCTATTTGAATTATCCCGTGATCATCTTTTCGATCGCAGTGTGGAATGCAAATTTAAAAATGTCACGTTGGAACGTAGAATTCTGATCTGAACGAAAAAATGACTGGCGCAAATATCGTTGATACATGAAAAATGTCACGTAAGGCAGTATGAGGACCTTAATTGACTAGGATTTAAACATATTTGATCGTTCTCGCATTCATATTGATCACTTTAATGTCTCATGTAAGTTAAGCAATATCCCATTCAAATGGGGAGTCACTCAAAAAAGTCAAAAATCAGACTATCTCAAAAATCCCTGTTTAACTAACGAAAACCATGGCGACAGTTTTAATACGTTCTATAACAAAGACACAATGCTATTTGAATGCTACCGTGATCATATTTTCGATCGCAGTGTGGAATGCAAATTTAAAAATATCACGTTGGAACGTAAGAATTCTGATCTGAACGAAAAAATGACTGTCGCAAATATCGTTGATACATGAAAAATGTCACGTAAGGCAGTATGAGGACCTTAATTGACTAGGATTTAAACATATTTGATCGTTCTCGCATTCATATTGATCACTTTAATGTCTCATTTAAGTTAAGCAATATCCCATTCAAATGGGGAGTCACTCAAAAAAGTCGAAAATCAGATTATCTCAAAAATCCCTGTTTAACTAACGAAAACCATGGCGACAGTTTTAATACGTTCTATATCAAAGACACAATGCTATTTGAATGCTCCCGTGATCATATTTTCGATCGCAGTGTGGAATGCAAATTTAAAAATATCACGTTGGAACGTAAGAATTCTGATCTGAACGAAAAAATGACTGTCGCAAATATCGTTGATACATGAAAAATGTCACGTAAGGCAGTATGAGGACCTTAATTGACTAGGATTTAAACATATTTGATCGTTCTCGCATTCATATTGATCACTTTAATGTCTCATGTAAGTTAAGCAATATCCCATTCAAATGGGGAGTCACTCAAAAAAGTCAAAAATCAGACTATCTCAAAAATCCCTGTTTAACTAACGAAAACCATGGCGACAGTTTTAATACGTTCTATAACAAAGACACAATGCTATTTGAATGCTACCGTGATCATATTTTCGATCGCAGTGTGGAATGCAAATTTAAAAATATCACGTTGGAACGTAAGAATTCTGATCTGAACGAAAAAATGACTGTCGCAAATATCGTTGATACATGAAAAATGTCACGTAAGGCAGTATGAGGACCTTAATTGACTAGGATTTAAACATATTTGATCGTTCTCGCATTCATATTGATCACTTTAATGTCTCATTTAAGTTAAGCAATATCCCATTCAAATGGGGAGTCACTCAAAAAAGTAGAAAATCAGATTATCTCAAAAATCCCTGTTTAACTAACGAAAACCATGGCGACAGTTTTAATACGTTCTATATCAAAGACACAATGCTATTTGAATGCTCCCGTGATCATATTTTCGATCGCAGTGTGGAATGCAAATTTAAAAATATCACGTTGGAACGTAAGAATTCTGATCTGAACGAAAAAATGACTGTCGCAAATATCGTTGATACATGAAAAATGTCACGTAAGGCAGTATGAGGACCTTAATTGACTAGGATTTAAACATATTTGATCGTTCTCGCATTCATATTGATCACTTTAATGTCTCATTTAAGTTAAGCAATATCCCATTCAAATGGGGAGTCACTCAAAAAAGTCGAAAATCAGATTATCTCAAAAATCCCTGTTTAACTAACGAAAACCATGGCGACAGTTTTAATACGTTCTATATCAAAGACACAATGCTATTTGAATGCTCCCGTGATCATATTTTCGATCGCAGTGTGGAATGCAAATTTAAAAATATCACGTTGGAACGTAAGAATTCTGATCTGAACGAAAAAATGACTGTCGCAAATATCGTTGATACATGAAAAATGTCACGTAAGGCAGTATGAGGACCTTAATTGACTAGGATTTAAACATATTTGATCGTTCTCGCATTCATATTGATCACTTTAATGTCTCATTTAAGTTAAGCAATATCCCATTCAAATGGGGAGTCACTCAAAAAAGTCGAAAATCAGATTATCTCAAAAATCCCTGTTTAACTAACGAAAACCATGGCGACAGTTTTAATACGTTCTATATCAAAGACACAATGCTATTTGAATGCTCCCGTGATCATATTTTCGATCGCAGTGTGGAATGCAAATTTAAAAATATCACGTTGGAACGTAATAATTCTGATCTGAACGAAAAAATGACTGTCGCAAATATCGTTGATACATGAAAAATGTCACGTAAGGCAGTATGAGGACCTTAATTGACTAGGATTTAAACATATTTGATCGTTCTCGCATTCATATTGATCACTTTAATGTCTCATGTAAGTTAAGCAATATCCCATTCAAATGGGGAGTCACTCAAAAAAGTCAAAAATCAGACTATCTCAAAAATCCCTGTTTAACTAACGAAAACCATGGCGACAGTTTTAATACGTTCTATAACAAAGACACAATGCTATTTGAATGCTACCGTGATCATATTTTCGATCGCAGTGTGGAATGCAAATTTAAAAATATCACGTTGGAACGTAAGAATTCTGATCTGAACGAAAAAATGACTGTCGCAAATATCGTTGATACATGAAAAATGTCACGTAAGGCAGTATGAGGACCTTAATTGACTAGGATTTAAACATATTTGATCGTTCTCGCATTCATATTGATCACTTTAATGTCTCATGTAAGTTAAGCAATATCCCATTCAAATGGGGAGTCACTCAAAAAAGTCAAAAATCAGACTATCTCAAAAATCCCTGTTTAACTAACGAAAACCATGGCGACAGTTTTAATACGTTCTATAACAAAGACACAATGCTATTTGAATTATCCCGTGATCATATTTTCGATCGCAGTGTGGAATGCAAATTTAAAAATGTCACGTTGGAACGTAGAATTCTGATCTGAACGAAAAAATGACTGTCGCAAATATCGTTGATACATGAAAAATGTCACGTAAGGCAGTATGAGGACCTTAATTGACTAGGATTTAAACATATTTGATCGTTCTCGCATTCATATTGATCACTTTAATGTCTCATGTAAGTTAAGCAATATCCCATTCAAATGGGGAGTCACTCAAAAAAGTCGAAAATCAGATTATCTCAAAAATCCCTGTTTAACTAACGAAAACCATGGCGACAGTTTTAATACGTTCTATAACAAAGACACAATGCTATTTGAATGCTACCGTGATCATATTTTCGATCGCAGTGTGGAATGCAAATTTAAAAATATCACGTTGGAACGTAAGAATTCTGATCTGAACGAAAAAATGACTGTCGCAAATATCGTTGATACATGAAAAATGTCACGTAAGGCAGTATGAGGACCTTAATTGACTAGGATTTAAACATATTTGATCGTTCTCGCATTCATATTGATCACTTTAATGTCTCATTTAAGTTAAGCAATATCCCATTCAAATGGGGAGTCACTCAAAAAAGTCGAAAATCAGATTATCTCAAAAATCCCTGTTTAACTAACGAAAACCATGGCGACAGTTTTAATACGTTCTATATCAAAGACACAATGCTATTTGAATGCTCCCGTGATCATATTTTCGATCGCAGTGTGGAATGCAAATTTAAAAATATCACGTTGGAACGTAAGAATTCTGATCTGAACGAAAAAATGACTGTCGCAAATATCGTTGATACATGAAAAATGTCACGTAAGGCAGTATGAGGACCTTAATTGACTAGGATTTAAACATATTTGATCGTTCTCGCATTCATATTGATCACTTTAATGTCTCATGTAAGTTAAGCAATATCCCATTCAAATGGGGAGTCACTCAAAAAAGTCAAAAATCAGACTATCTCAAAAATCCCTGTTTAACTAACGAAAACCATGGCGACAGTTTTAATACGTTCTATAACAAAGACACAATGCTATTTGAATGCTACCGTGATCATATTTTCGATCGCAGTGTGGAATGCAAATTTAAAAATATCACGTTGGAACGTAAGAATTCTGATCTGAACGAAAAAATGACTGTCGCAAATATCGTTGATACATGAAAAATGTCACGTAAGGCAGTATGAGGACCTTAATTGACTAGGATTTAAACATATTTGATCGTTCTCGCATTCATATTGATCACTTTAATGTCTCATTTAAGTTAAGCAATATCCCATTCAAATGGGGAGTCACTCAAAAAAGTAGAAAATCAGATTATCTCAAAAATCCCTGTTTAACTAACGAAAACCATGGCGACAGTTTTAATACGTTCTATATCAAAGACACAATGCTATTTGAATGCTCCCGTGATCATATTTTCGATCGCAGTGTGGAATGCAAATTTAAAAATATCACGTTGGAACGTAAGAATTCTGATCTGAACGAAAAAATGACTGTCGCAAATATCGTTGATACATGAAAAATGTCACGTAAGGCAGTATGAGGACCTTAATTGACTAGGATTTAAACATATTTGATCGTTCTCGCATTCATATTGATCACTTTAATGTCTCATTTAAGTTAAGCAATATCCCATTCAAATGGGGAGTCACTCAAAAAAGTCGAAAATCAGATTATCTCAAAAATCCCTGTTTAACTAACGAAAACCATGGCGACAGTTTTAATACGTTCTATAACAAAGACACAATGCTATTTGAATGCTACCGTGATCATATTTTCGATCGCAGTGTGGAATGCAAATTTAAAAATATCAAGTTGGAACGTAAGAATTCTGATCTGAACGAAAAAATGACTGTCGCAAATATCGTTGATACATGAAAAATGTCACGTAAGGCAGTATGAGGACCTTAATTGACTAGGATTTAAACATATTTGATCGTTCTCGCATTCATATTGATCACTTTAATGTCTCATTTAAGTTAAGCAATATCCCATTCAAATGGGGAGTCACTCAAAAAAGTCGAAAATCAGATTATCTCAAAAATCCCTGTTTAACTAACGAAAACCATGGCGACAGTTTTAATACGTTCTATATCAAAGACACAATGCTATTTGAATGCTCCCGTGATCATATTTTCGATCGCAGTGTGGAATGCAAATTTAAAAATATCACGTTGGAACGTAAGAATTCTGATCTGAACGAAAAAATGACTGTCGCAAATATCGTTGATACATGAAAAATGTCACGTAAGGCAGTATGAGGACCTTAATTGACTAGGATTTAAACATATTTGATCGTTCTCGCATTCATATTGATCACTTTAATGTCTCATTTAAGTTAAGCAATATCCCATTCAAATGGGGAGTCACTCAAAAAAGTCGAAAATCAGATTATCTCAAAAATCCCTGCTTAACTAACGAAAACCATGGCGACAGTTTTAATACGTTCTATATCAAAGACACAATGCTATTTGAATGCTCCCGTGATCATATTTTCGATCGCAGTGTGGAATGCAAATTTAAAAATATCACGTTGGAACGTAGAATTCTGATCTGAACGAAAAAATGACTGTCGCAAATATCGTTGATACATGAAAAATGTCACGTAAGGCAGTATGAGGACCTTAATTGACTAGGATTTAAACATATTTGATCGTTCTCGCATTCATATTGATCACTTTAATGTCTCATTTAAGTTAAGCAATATCCCATTCAAATGGGGAGTCACTCAAAAAAGTCGAAAATCAGATTATCTCAAAAATCCCTGTTTAACTAACGAAAACCATGGCGACAGTTTTAATACGTTCTATATCAAAGACACAATGCTATTTGAATGCTCCCGTGATCATATTTTCGATCGCAGTGTGGAATGCAAATTTAAAAATATCACGTTGGAACGTAAGAATTCTGATCTGAACGAAAAAATGACTGTCGCAAATATCGTTGATACATGAAAAATGTCACGTAAGGCAGTATGAGGACCTTAATTGACTAGGATTTAAACATATTTGATCGTTCTCGCATTCATATTGATCACTTTAATGTCTCATTTAAGTTAAGCAATATCCCATTCAAATGGGGAGTCACTCAAAAAAGTCGAAAATCAGATTATCTCAAAAATCCCTGTTTAACTAACGAAAACCATGGCGACAGTTTTAATACGTTCTATATCAAAGACACAATGCTATTTGAATGCTCCCGTGATCATATTTTCGATCGCAGTGTGGAATGCAAATTTAAAAATATCACGTTGGAACGTAGAATTCTGATCTGAACGAAAAAATGACTGTCGCAAATATCGTTGATACATGAAAAATGTCACGTAAGGCAGTATGAGGACCTTAATTGACTAGGATTTAAACATATTTGATCGTTCTCGCATTCATATTGATCACTTTAATGTCTCATGTAAGTTAAGCAATATCCCATTCAAATGGGGAGTCACTCAAAAAAGTCGAAAATCAGATTATCTCAAAAATCCCTGTTTAACTAACGAAAACCATGGCGACAGTTTTAATACGTTCTATAATAAAGACACAATGCTATTTGAATGCTACCGTGATCATATTTTCGATCGCAGTGTGGAATGCAAATTTAAAAATATCACGTTGGAACGTAAGAATTCTGATCTGAACGAAAAAATGACTGTCGCAAATATCGTTGATACATGAAAAATGTCACGTAAGGCAGTATGAGGACCTTAATTGACTAGGATTTAAACATATTTGATCGTTCTCGCATTCATATTGATCACTTTAATGTCTCATGTAAGTTAAGCAATAAGTATCCCATTCAAATGGGGAGTCACTCAAAAAAGTCAAAAATCAGACTATCTCAAAAATCCCTGTTTAACTAACGAAAACCATGGCGACAGTTTTAATACGTTCTATAACAAAGACACAATGCTATTTGAATTATCCCGTGATCATATTTTCGATCGCAGTGTGGAATGCAAATTTAAAAATGTCACGTTGGAACGTAGAATTCTGATCTGAACGAAAAAATGACTGTCGCAAATATCGTTGATACATGAAAAATGTCACGTAAGGCAGTATGAGGACCTTAATTGACTAGGATTTAAACATATTTGATCGTTCTCGCATTCATATTGATCACTTTAATGTCTCATGTAAGTTAAGCAATATCCCATTCAAATGGGGAGTCACTCAAAAAAGTCAAAAATCAGACTATCTCAAAAATCCCTGTTTAACTAACGAAAACCATGGCGACAGTTTTAATACGTTCTATAACAAAGACACAATGCTATTTGAATGCTACCGTGATCATATTTTCGATCGCAGTGTGGAATGCAAATTTAAAAATATCACGTTGGAACGTAAGAATTCTGATCTGAACGAAAAAATGACTGTCGCAAATATCGTTGATACATGAAAAATGTCACGTAAGGCAGTATGAGGACCTTAATTGACTAGGATTTAAACATATTTGATCGTTCTCGCATTCATATTGATCACTTTAATGTCTCATTTAAGTTAAGCAATATCCCATTCAAATGGGGAGTCACTCAAAAAAGTCGAAAATCAGATTATCTCAAAAATCCCTGTTTAACTAACGAAAACCATGGCGACAGTTTTAATACGTTCTATATCAAAGACACAATGCTATTTGAATGCTCCCGTGATCATATTTTCGATCGCAGTGTGGAATGCAAATTTAAAAATATCACGTTGGAACGTAAGAATTCTGATCTGAACGAAAAAATGACTGTCGCAAATATCGTTGATACATGAAAAATGTCACGTAAGGCAGTATGAGGACCTTAATTGACTAGGATTTAAACATATTTGATCGTTCTCGCATTCATATTGATCACTTTAATGTCTCATGTAAGTTAAGCAATATCCCATTCAAATGGGGAGTCACTCAAAAAAGTCAAAAATCAGACTATCTCAAAAATCCCTGTTTAACTAACGAAAACCATGGCGACAGTTTTAATACGTTCTATAACAAAGACACAATGCTATTTGAATGCTACCGTGATCATATTTTCGATCGCAGTGTGGAATGCAAATTTAAAAATATCACGTTGGAACGTAAGAATTCTGATCTGAACGAAAAAATGACTGTCGCAAATATCGTTGATACATGAAAAATGTCACGTAAGGCAGTATGAGGACCTTAATTGACTAGGATTTAAACATATTTGATCGTTCTCGCATTCATATTGATCACTTTAATGTCTCATTTAAGTTAAGCAATATCCCATTCAAATGGGGAGTCACTCAAAAAAGTCGAAAATCAGATTATCTCAAAAATCCCTGTTTAACTAACGAAAACCATGGCGACAGTTTTAATACGTTCTATATCAAAGACACAATGCTATTTGAATGCTCCCGTGATCATATTTTCGATCGCAGTGTGGAATGCAAATTTAAAAATATCACGTTGGAACGTAAGAATTCTGATCTGAACGAAAAAATGACTGTCGCAAATATCGTTGATACATGAAAAATGTCACGTAAGGCAGTATGAGGACCTTAATTGACTAGGATTTAAACATATTTGATCGTTCTCGCATTCATATTGATCACTTTAATGTCTCATTTAAGTTAAGCAATATCCCATTCAAATGGGGAGTCACTCAAAAAAGTCGAAAATCAGATTATCTCAAAAATCCCTGTTTAACTAACGAAAACCATGGCGACAGTTTTAATACGTTCTATATCAAAGACACAATGCTATTTGAATGCTCCCGTGATCATATTTTCGATCGCAGTGTGGAATGCAAATTTAAAAATATCACGTTGGAACGTAGAATTCTGATCTGAACGAAAAAATGACTGTCGCAAATATCGTTGATACATGAAAAATGTCACGTAAGGCAGTATGAGGACCTTAATTGACTAGGATTTAAACATATTTGATCGTTCTCGCATTCATATTGATCACTTTAATGTCTCATGTAAGTTAAGCAATATCCCATTCAAATGGGGAGTCACTCAAAAAAGTCGAAAATCAGATTATCTCAAAAATCCCTGTTTAACTAACGAAAACCATGGCGACAGTTTTAATACGTTCTATAACAAAGGCACAATGCTATTTGAATTATCCCGTGATCATCTTTTCGATCGCAGTGTGGAATGCAAATTTAAAAATGTCACGTTGGAACGTAGAATTCTGATCTGAACGAAAAAATGACTGTCGCAAATATCGTTGATACATGAAAAATGTCACGTAAGGCAGTATGAGGACCTTAATTGACTAGGATTTAAACATATTTGATCGTTCTCGCATTCATATTGATCACTTTAATGTCTCATGTAAGTTAAGCAATATCCCATTCAAATGGGGAGTCACTCAAAAAAGTCGAAAATCAGATTATCTCAAAAATCCCTGTTTAACTAACGAAAACCATGGCGACAGTTTTAATACGTTCTATATCAAAGACACAATGCTATTTGAATGCTCCCGTGATCATATTTTCGATCGCAGTGTGGAATGCAAATTTAAAAATATCACGTTGGAACGTAGAATTCTGATCTGAACGAAAAAATGACTGGCGCAAATATCGTTGATACATGAAAAATGTCACGTAAGGCAGTATGAGGACCTTAATTGACTAGGATTTAAACATATTTGATCGTTCTCGCATTCATATTGATCACTTTAATGTCTCATGTAAGTTAAGCAATATCCCATTCAAATGGGGAGTCACTCAAAAAAGTCAAAAATCAGACTATCTCAAAAATCCCTGTTTAACTAACGAAAACCATGGCGACAGTTTTAATACGTTCTATAACAAAGACACAATGCTATTTGAATGCTACCGTGATCATATTTTCGATCGCAGTGTGGAATGCAAATTTAAAAATATCACGTTGGAACGTAAGAATTTTGATCTGAACGAAAAAATGACTGTCGCAAATATCGTTGATACATGAAAAATGTCACGTAAGGCAGTATGAGGACCTTAATTGACTAGGATTTAAACATATTTGATCGTTCTCGCATTCATATTGATCACTTTAATGTCTCATTTAAGTTAAGCAATATCCCATTCAAATGGGGAGTCACTCAAAAAAGTCGAAAATCAGATTATCTCAAAAATCCCTGTTTAACTAACGAAAACCATGGCGACAGTTTTAATACGTTCTATATCAAAGACACAATGCTATTTGAATGCTCCCGTGATCATATTTTCGATCGCAGTGTGGAATGCAAATTTAAAAATATCACGTTGGAACGTAAGAATTCTGATCTGAACGAAAAAATGACTGTCGCAAATATCGTTGATACATGAAAAATGTCACGTAAGGCAGTATGAGGACCTTAATTGACTAGGATTTAAACATATTTGATCGTTCTCGCATTCATATTGATCACTTTAATGTCTCATGTAAGTTAAGCAATATCCCATTCAAATGGGGAGTCACTCAAAAAAGTCAAAAATCAGACTATCTCAAAAATCCCTGTTTAACTAACGAAAACCATGGCGACAGTTTTAATACGTTCTATAACAAAGACACAATGCTATTTGAATGCTACCGTGATCATATTTTCGATCGCAGTGTGGAATGCAAATTTAAAAATATCACGTTGGAACGTAAGAATTCTGATCTGAACGAAAAAATGACTGTCGCAAATATCGTTGATACATGAAAAATGTCACGTAAGGCAGTATGAGGACCTTAATTGACTAGGATTTAAACATATTTGATCGTTCTCGCATTCATATTGATCACTTTAATGTCTCATTTAAGTTAAGCAATATCCCATTCAAATGGGGAGTCACTCAAAAAAGTCGAAAATCAGATTATCTCAAAAATCCCTGTTTAACTAACGAAAACCATGGCGACAGTTTTAATACGTTCTATATCAAAGACACAATGCTATTTGAATGCTCCCGTGATCATATTTTCGATCGCAGTGTGGAATGCAAATTTAAAAATATCACGTTGGAACGTAAGAATTCTGATCTGAACGAAAAAATGACTGTCGCAAATATCGTTGATACATGAAAAATGTCACGTAAGGCAGTATGAGGACCTTAATTGACTAGGATTTAAACATATTTGATCGTTCTCGCATTCATATTGATCACTTTAATGTCTCATGTAAGTTAAGCAATATCCCATTCAAATGGGGAGTCACTCAAAAAAGTCAAAAATCAGACTATCTCAAAAATCCCTGTTTAACTAACGAAAACCATGGCGACAGTTTTAATACGTTCTATAACAAAGACACAATGCTATTTGAATGCTACCGTGATCATATTTTCGATCGCAGTGTGGAATGCAAATTTAAAAATATCACGTTGGAACGTAAGAATTCTGATCTGAACGAAAAAATGACTGTCGCAAATATCGTTGATACATGAAAAATGTCACGTAAGGCAGTATGAGGACCTTAATTGACTAGGATTTAAACATATTTGATCGTTCTCGCATTCATATTGATCACTTTAATGTCTCATTTAAGTTAAGCAATATCCCATTCAAATGGGGAGTCACTCAAAAAAGTCGAAAATCAGATTATCTCAAAAATCCCTGTTTAACTAACGAAAACCATGGCGACAGTTTTAATACGTTCTATATCAAAGACACAATGCTATTTGAATGCTCCCGTGATCATATTTTCGATCGCAGTGTGGAATGCAAATTTAAAAATATCACGTTGGAACGTAAGAATTCTGATCTGAACGAAAAAATGACTGTCGCAAATATCGTTGATACATGAAAAATGTCACGTAAGGCAGTATGAGGACCTTAATTGACTAGGATTTAAACATATTTGATCGTTCTCGCATTCATATTGATCACTTTAATGTCTCATTTAAGTTAAGCAATATCCCATTCAAATGGGGAGTCACTCAAAAAAGTCGAAAATCAGATTATCTCAAAAATCCCTGTTTAACTAACGAAAACCATGGCGACAGTTTTAATACGTTCTATATCAAAGACACAATGCTATTTGAATGCTCCCGTGATCATATTTTCGATCGCAGTGTGGAATGCAAATTTAAAAATATCACGTTGGAACGTAAGAATTCTGATCTGAACGAAAAAATGACTGTCGCAAATATCGTTGATACATGAAAAATGTCACGTAAGGCAGTATGAGGACCTTAATTGAC
>NW_025791694.1:0-16614 GCF_921293095.1 Ischnura elegans
ATCCCTTATCTAGCACGGATATTTCGTCTGGAGTGAGGGAGTGGGAAGATAAGTTGACCACCGTATGCTCCGGAGACTGATTATCTCCAGAAGGGGGAGAGGAGGAGTCGGGGGGAGGAGATAAAACGCGCTGCGGGATCCTCTGTGGAGGAGGCCGGGAGGCTGTGGCAGGAGGGGGAGCAGGGAGGTTGAGAAGAAGTGCAAGGTCGGGTTTATAGAGGTGTAGAGGTGGGCTGGCAGATGGGGGATTTGCAGTGATTAGTGGTAAAGATAGTCCGTTTTGAAAAAAGGAATGGCAGAGGGAAGACAGTTTCTTCAGGGCTTTTTGACGCCTCATAGTGAGGGAATCATGAGCAGAAGTAAGAATTTTGTGGATAATTGAGAGTGATTGTGGGCTGCAGAGATTGATTATATTAATTAGAGATTCAATGTAAGATGTGTATTGAGAAACCAGGGTTTTGTATTGGAAAAGGACACAGTAGCACATGTTGAATGATAGTTGGAATTTAAGAGAATGGAAGAAGGAGTGAAGACTAGGAGGTAGCCCTGATAGGGGTAGCCTAATGGTGAGTCCATTGGGCACAATGCCTAAGGAAAGACAGGAGGATAAAAATTCAACGTGACAAGTATATTGAGCAAGTTTAAGTGAGTACTTTCTAATGTTGCGGATCCAAATGGCTACATGATCAAGGGCAGGCATGTCGGGAAAGTTGGGTCAGAACAGGGCAAAAGGTGAGAAAAAGGAAATTTTAGAATGGAGAAACAGTGGTGAAAGGAGGGACAGGACGACGAACAGTTGCTAGCAGCTGAAGACTCAGGAACTGGATGGTAATCACTGCAGTCGTTAAGCCGCTCGAGGACAGAAGTTCACACAGATTGATTGCATATAGCAACGTATATATGTTACTTATGAAAGACACCACAGGTGATATGAATATAAATAAATGCCATGATAGGCCACAAAAACACAGACACAAATAAAAGAGGACTCACACGTTAGTTTCTTTCAAATTTTCGACCTCTTAGGGTCTTCGTCGGGAGGGAGGCAAGAAGAGACTGAGGACGAGGACAGAGGATGTCTAAAGGCTGAGGAGATTAGGATAAGATAGGGGAAGGGAGAGGATGGGGAATGGGGGATAGGAGAAGGCTATGGAGATCAGTGGGCCCTGTTAAGGCCAGGCGGGTTGAATGCTTGGTGTAGCCAAATGGAAGACAATTCAAGCGTTTTTAATTCTAGCGGTGAGGCGGAGGGTGGGAGAGAGGCAAGTATTCCTATGTGAAAGCAGTCATCAAATTCTAAATTATGGGAAAAGGCGTGGGTAGGGACAGGAAGCGAAGCAGATTGGGAAGTGGATTTGCAAGAAGCTCGATGGTTGTTAATCCGTAGGTTGAGTGAGGTGGTGGTTAAACCAATGTAGAAGGCGGGGCAGGAATTACATAAAAGGATATAAATTACGTTACTGGTTGTACAGGTGGGGGATGGAGTGGAAGGAAGCGGAAAAGTGAGAAATTTGTTAGGAAGTGGCTGGGTAATGAGGATAGCACACGTTTTGCAACGGGGTCGTTGGCAAGGGATAGGTAAAGAGCTAGTACGGGTGGTGAACCTTGAGAGTGGTTTAGTCGTTTTGAGAATGGAAGATAGATTTGGCGGCCGACGGAAGGATAAGGATGGACAGCTAGAGAAGATTTTTCCAGTAGTGACATTGTTAGAAAGAATCGGAAAAAGGCTTTTGATGATTCTGTTCAAAGCCTGCACGCCCGGGAAGTATGTGGTGGAAAGGGAGAGATGTGTGGTTTGTTTCTTGGTATGAATTTTGGGTTTGTAAGTATTGTGTAGGATTTTCTTACGCAGAAGGTTCTCAGGATATCCTCTACGAAGAAGGGAGTGGTGAAGATTATTAAGAAAAATGTCCAAGGATTCGGGATTATTGCAAATTCTGTGGCCTCTTACTGAGAGAGAGTAAGGAAGGGATTGTTTAGTGTGTGAGGGGTGACAGCTGTTGAAGTGAAGATATTGTTGTTTGTTAGTAGGTTTAATGTGGACTGAAGTGATGAAACTTTTATTTTCTAGGGAAATGGTAACATCGAGAAATGTTATTCGGGAGGGGGAATGGTTAGAGGTAAAAGATAGTTCGGAGAATTCATTGAGTGCTGAAATGAAAGAGCTCAGTGAGTCTTCTCCATGAGGCCAGAGAAGGAAGATATCATCTATATAGCGAAGCCAAAGTGACGGTTGAAGTGGGTAGGATGATAGGAAGGATTCTTCAAGGAGACCAAGAAATAAATTTGCGTATGAAGGGCTGAATCTGCTTCCCATGGCGCAACCTTTGATCTGCAAATAATGTTTATCGTTGAAGGAGAAGGCGTTTTTAGTGAGGATTAGGTGAGAGAGATCGATTAAAAAGTCAGTGCTGGGTATCTGAGGTGTAGGTCGATTGTCAAGAAAGTGTCGAAGGGAGGCAAGGCCTTCTACATGAGGTATAGAGGTGTATAGTGAGGTCACGTCGATAGTGACCATAATGATGTCTTTATCAACCGGGAGAGAGGTGGAATGGAGGCGATTGAGGAAATGGTACGTATCTTTAATGTAGGAAGGAAGGGAGTGTACAAGAGGCTGAAGATAATAGTCAATAAAGGAAGAGATTCGTTCTGTGGGGGAATTTAAAGAGGAGACGATTGGGCGACCAGGATTGTTGGCCTTGTGAATTTTCGGTAGAATGTAGAAGTGAGGGGTTCGCGGATGGGGTGGAGATAATAAGGAAATGTCTCCACTAGAAAGGCCCTCTCTTGGTGCTT
Source organism: Ischnura elegans (assembly GCF_921293095.1). Lineage (NCBI taxonomy): Eukaryota > Metazoa > Arthropoda > Insecta > Odonata > Coenagrionidae > Ischnura > Ischnura elegans. Next base: position 2,797 of record NW_025791694.1, read on the forward strand.
TCCTTTTTAAAAAGGATTGGATGTTTCGGTGAAAGGCAGGGTTGAGATCATGCGAGGTAGGTGTGTAGGAAGAGGTGTCAGAGAGTTGTCTTTGGGCTTCGGTTAGATAGTCGGTGGAGTTGAGCACGACAATAGTAGATCCTTTGTCTGAGGAAGTAACGACAATATCAGAATTTTTTCTCAGATTGCTCAGTGCTCTTTTTTCGGTAGTGGAGAGGTTTGTTGGAGGATGAAGAGAGTTAAGAAAAGCGGGGTCCGAAACTTTGGAAAGAAGGAGATTGGTGAATATTTCTACAGGGTGATTGGCGGGAAGAGGTTTCGGTTCGTGAGGCGAAGGAGGTTTGAATTTGGCTAGAGAGGGATGAGAGCTAGGAGTTTGAACAGCGGCCGGAGCCGTTGGAGAGGACTGAGCGTCCCAGAAGAATTTCCATTTCAACCGTCGGCAAAACTTGATAGTGTCGCTTACGAGCATCACAGGATCGACTTTGGGTGTGGGCGAGAAAGATAATCCCTTATCTAGCACGGATATTTCGTCTGGAGTGAGGGAGTGGGAAGATAAGTTGACCACCGTATGCTCCGGAGACTGATTATCTCCAGAAGGGGGAGAGGAGGAGTCGGGGGGAGGAGATAAAACGCGCTGCGGGATCCTCTGTGGAGGAGGCCGGGAGGCTGTGGCAGGAGGGGGAGCAGGGAGGTTGAGAAGAAGTGCAAGGTCGGGTTTATAGAGGTGTAGAGGTGGGCTGGCAGATGGGGGATTTGCAGTGATTAGTGGTAAAGATAGTCCGTTTTGAAAAAAGGAATGGCAGAGGGAAGACAGTTTCTTCAGGGCTTTTTGACGCCTCATAGTGAGGGAATCATGAGCAGAAGTAAGAATTTTGTGGATAATTGAGAGTGATTGTGGGCTGCAGAGATTGATTATATTAATTAGAGATTCAATGTAAGATGTGTATTGAGAAACCAGGGTTTTGTATTGGAAAAGGACACAGTAGCACATGTTGAATGATAGTTGGAATTTAAGAGAATGGAAGAAGGAGTGAAGACTAGGAGGTAGCCCTGATAGGGGTAGCCTAATGGTGAGTCCATTGGGCACAATGCCTAAGGAAAGACAGGAGGATAAAAATTCAACGTGACAAGTATATTGAGCAAGTTTAAGTGAGTACTTTCTAATGTTGCGGATCCAAATGGCTACATGATCAAGGGCAGGCATGTCGGGAAAGTTGGGTCAGAACAGGGCAAAAGGTGAGAAAAAGGAAATTTTAGAATGGAGAAACAGTGGTGAAAGGAGGGACAGGACGACGAACAGTTGCTAGCAGCTGAAGACTCAGGAACTGGATGGTAATCACTGCAGTCGTTAAGCCGCTCGAGGACAGAAGTTCACACAGATTGATTGCATATAGCAACGTATATATGTTACTTATGAAAGACACCACAGGTGATATGAATATAAATAAATGCCATGATAGGCCACAAAAACACAGACACAAATAAAAGAGGACTCACACGTTAGTTTCTTTCAAATTTTCGACCTCTTAGGGTCTTCGTCGGGAGGGAGGCAAGAAGAGACTGAGGACGAGGACAGAGGATGTCTAAAGGCTGAGGAGATTAGGATAAGATAGGGGAAGGGAGAGGATGGGGAATGGGGGATAGGAGAAGGCTATGGAGATCAGTGGGCCCTGTTAAGGCCAGGCGGGTTGAATGCTTGGTGTAGCCAAATGGAAGACAATTCAAGCGTTTTTAATTCTAGCGGTGAGGCGGAGGGTGGGAGAGAGGCAAGTATTCCTATGTGAAAGCAGTCATCAAATTCTAAATTATGGGAAAAGGCGTGGGTAGGGACAGGAAGCGAAGCAGATTGGGAAGTGGATTTGCAAGAAGCTCGATGGTTGTTAATCCGTAGGTTGAGTGAGGTGGTGGTTAAACCAATGTAGAAGGCGGGGCAGGAATTACATAAAAGGATATAAATTACGTTACTGGTTGTACAGGTGGGGGATGGAGTGGAAGGAAGCGGAAAAGTGAGAAATTTGTTAGGAAGTGGCTGGGTAATGAGGATAGCACACGTTTTGCAACGGGGTCGTTGGCAAGGGATAGGTAAAGAGCTAGTACGGGTGGTGAACCTTGAGAGTGGTTTAGTCGTTTTGAGAATGGAAGATAGATTTGGCGGCCGACGGAAGGATAAGGATGGACAGCTAGAGAAGATTTTTCCAGTAGTGACATTGTTAGAAAGAATCGGAAAAAGGCTTTTGATGATTCTGTTCAAAGCCTGCACGCCCGGGAAGTATGTGGTGGAAAGGGAGAGATGTGTGGTTTGTTTCTTGGTATGAATTTTGGGTTTGTAAGTATTGTGTAGGATTTTCTTACGCAGAAGGTTCTCAGGATATCCTCTACGAAGAAGGGAGTGGTGAAGATTATTAAGAAAAATGTCCAAGGATTCGGGATTATTGCAAATTCTGTGGCCTCTTACTGAGAGAGAGTAAGGAAGGGATTGTTTAGTGTGTGAGGGGTGACAGCTGTTGAAGTGAAGATATTGTTGTTTGTTAGTAGGTTTAATGTGGACTGAAGTGATGAAACTTTTATTTTCTAGGGAAATGGTAACATCGAGAAATGTTATTCGGGAGGGGGAATGGTTAGAGGTAAAAGATAGTTCGGAGAATTCATTGAGTGCTGAAATGAAAGAGCTCAGTGAGTCTTCTCCATGAGGCCAGAGAAGGAAGATATCATCTATATAGCGAAGCCAAAGTGACGGTTGAAGTGGGTAGGATGATAGGAAGGATTCTTCAAGGAGACCAAGAAATAAATTTGCGTATGAAGGGCTGAATCTGCTTCCCATGGCGCAACCTTTGATCTGCAAATAATGTTTATCGTTGAAGGAGAAGGCGTTTTTAGTGAGGATTAGGTGAGAGAGATCGATTAAAAAGTCAGTGCTGGGTATCTGAGGTGTAGGTCGATTGTCAAGAAAGTGTCGAAGGGAGGCAAGGCCTTCTACATGAGGTATAGAGGTGTATAGTGAGGTCACGTCGATAGTGACCATAATGATGTCTTTATCAACCGGGAGAGAGGTGGAATGGAGGCGATTGAGGAAATGGTACGTATCTTTAATGTAGGAAGGAAGGGAGTGTACAAGAGGCTGAAGATAATAGTCAATAAAGGAAGAGATTCGTTCTGTGGGGGAATTTAAAGAGGAGACGATTGGGCGACCAGGATTGTTGGCCTTGTGAATTTTCGGTAGAATGTAGAAGTGAGGGGTTCGCGGATGGGGTGGAGATAATAAGGAAATGTCTCCACTAGAAAGGCCCTCTCTTGGTGCTTTCCTTTTTAAAAAGGATTGGATGTTTCGGTGAAAGGCAGGGTTGAGATCATGCGAGGTAGGTGTGTAGGAAGAGGTGTCAGAGAGTTGTCTTTGGGCTTCGGTTAGATAGTCGGTGGAGTTGAGCACGACAATAGTAGATCCTTTGTCTGAGGAAGTAACGACAATATCAGAATTTTTTCTCAGATTGCTCAGTGCTCTTTTTTCGGTAGTGGAGAGGTTTGTTGGAGGATGAAGAGAGTTAAGAAAAGCGGGGTCCGAAACTTTGGAAAGAAGGAGATTGGTGAATATTTCTACAGGGTGATTGGCGGGAAGAGGTTTCGGTTCGTGAGGCGAAGGAGGTTTGAATTTGGCTAGAGAGGGATGAGAGCTAGGAGTTTGAACAGCGGCCGGAGCCGTTGGAGAGGACTGAGCGTCCCAGAAGAATTTCCATTTCAACCGTCGGCAAAACTTGATAGTGTCGCTTACGAGCATCACAGGATCGACTTTGGGTGTGGGCGAGAAAGATAATCCCTTATCTAGCACGGATATTTCGTCTGGAGTGAGGGAGTGGGAAGATAAGTTGACCACCGTATGCTCCGGAGACTGATTATCTCCAGAAGGGGGAGAGGAGGAGTCGGGGGGAGGAGATAAAACGCGCTGCGGGATCCTCTGTGGAGGAGGCCGGGAGGCTGTGGCAGGAGGGGGAGCAGGGAGGTTGAGAAGAAGTGCAAGGTCGGGTTTATAGAGGTGTAGAGGTGGGCTGGCAGATGGGGGATTTGCAGTGATTAGTGGTAAAGATAGTCCGTTTTGAAAAAAGGAATGGCAGAGGGAAGACAGTTTCTTCAGGGCTTTTTGACGCCTCATAGTGAGGGAATCATGAGCAGAAGTAAGAATTTTGTGGATAATTGAGAGTGATTGTGGGCTGCAGAGATTGATTATATTAATTAGAGATTCAATGTAAGATGTGTATTGAGAAACCAGGGTTTTGTATTGGAAAAGGACACAGTAGCACATGTTGAATGATAGTTGGAATTTAAGAGAATGGAAGAAGGAGTGAAGACTAGGAGGTAGCCCTGATAGGGGTAGCCTAATGGTGAGTCCATTGGGCACAATGCCTAAGGAAAGACAGGAGGATAAAAATTCAACGTGACAAGTATATTGAGCAAGTTTAAGTGAGTACTTTCTAATGTTGCGGATCCAAATGGCTACATGATCAAGGGCAGGCATGTCGGGAAAGTTGGGTCAGAACAGGGCAAAAGGTGAGAAAAAGGAAATTTTAGAATGGAGAAACAGTGGTGAAAGGAGGGACAGGACGACGAACAGTTGCTAGCAGCTGAAGACTCAGGAACTGGATGGTAATCACTGCAGTCGTTAAGCCGCTCGAGGACAGAAGTTCACACAGATTGATTGCATATAGCAACGTATATATGTTACTTATGAAAGACACCACAGGTGATATGAATATAAATAAATGCCATGATAGGCCACAAAAACACAGACACAAATAAAAGAGGACTCACACGTTAGTTTCTTTCAAATTTTCGACCTCTTAGGGTCTTCGTCGGGAGGGAGGCAAGAAGAGACTGAGGACGAGGACAGAGGATGTCTAAAGGCTGAGGAGATTAGGATAAGATAGGGGAAGGGAGAGGATGGGGAATGGGGGATAGGAGAAGGCTATGGAGATCAGTGGGCCCTGTTAAGGCCAGGCGGGTTGAATGCTTGGTGTAGCCAAATGGAAGACAATTCAAGCGTTTTTAATTCTAGCGGTGAGGCGGAGGGTGGGAGAGAGGCAAGTATTCCTATGTGAAAGCAGTCATCAAATTCTAAATTATGGGAAAAGGCGTGGGTAGGGACAGGAAGCGAAGCAGATTGGGAAGTGGATTTGCAAGAAGCTCGATGGTTGTTAATCCGTAGGTTGAGTGAGGTGGTGGTTAAACCAATGTAGAAGGCGGGGCAGGAATTACATAAAAGGATATAAATTACGTTACTGGTTGTACAGGTGGGGGATGGAGTGGAAGGAAGCGGAAAAGTGAGAAATTTGTTAGGAAGTGGCTGGGTAATGAGGATAGCACACGTTTTGCAACGGGGTCGTTGGCAAGGGATAGGTAAAGAGCTAGTACGGGTGGTGAACCTTGAGAGTGGTTTAGTCGTTTTGAGAATGGAAGATAGATTTGGCGGCCGACGGAAGGATAAGGATGGACAGCTAGAGAAGATTTTTCCAGTAGTGACATTGTTAGAAAGAATCGGAAAAAGGCTTTTGATGATTCTGTTCAAAGCCTGCACGCCCGGGAAGTATGTGGTGGAAAGGGAGAGATGTGTGGTTTGTTTCTTGGTATGAATTTTGGGTTTGTAAGTATTGTGTAGGATTTTCTTACGCAGAAGGTTCTCAGGATATCCTCTACGAAGAAGGGAGTGGTGAAGATTATTAAGAAAAATGTCCAAGGATTCGGGATTATTGCAAATTCTGTGGCCTCTTACTGAGAGAGAGTAAGGAAGGGATTGTTTAGTGTGTGAGGGGTGACAGCTGTTGAAGTGAAGATATTGTTGTTTGTTAGTAGGTTTAATGTGGACTGAAGTGATGAAACTTTTATTTTCTAGGGAAATGGTAACATCGAGAAATGTTATTCGGGAGGGGGAATGGTTAGAGGTAAAAGATAGTTCGGAGAATTCATTGAGTGCTGAAATGAAAGAGCTCAGTGAGTCTTCTCCATGAGGCCAGAGAAGGAAGATATCATCTATATAGCGAAGCCAAAGTGACGGTTGAAGTGGGTAGGATGATAGGAAGGATTCTTCAAGGAGACCAAGAAATAAATTTGCGTATGAAGGGCTGAATCTGCTTCCCATGGCGCAACCTTTGATCTGCAAATAATGTTTATCGTTGAAGGAGAAGGCGTTTTTAGTGAGGATTAGGTGAGAGAGATCGATTAAAAAGTCAGTGCTGGGTATCTGAGGTGTAGGTCGATTGTCAAGAAAGTGTCGAAGGGAGGCAAGGCCTTCTACATGAGGTATAGAGGTGTATAGTGAGGTCACGTCGATAGTGACCATAATGATGTCTTTATCAACCGGGAGAGAGGTGGAATGGAGGCGATTGAGGAAATGGTACGTATCTTTAATGTAGGAAGGAAGGGAGTGTACAAGAGGCTGAAGATAATAGTCAATAAAGGAAGAGATTCGTTCTGTGGGGGAATTTAAAGAGGAGACGATTGGGCGACCAGGATTGTTGGCCTTGTGAATTTTCGGTAGAATGTAGAAGTGAGGGGTTCGCGGATGGGGTGGAGATAATAAGGAAATGTCTCCACTAGAAAGGCCCTCTCTTGGTGCTTTCCTTTTTAAAAAGGATTGGATGTTTCGGTGAAAGGCAGGGTTGAGATCATGCGAGGTAGGTGTGTAGGAAGAGGTGTCAGAGAGTTGTCTTTGGGCTTCGGTTAGATAGTCGGTGGAGTTGAGCACGACAATAGTAGATCCTTTGTCTGAGGAAGTAACGACAATATCAGAATTTTTTCTCAGATTGCTCAGTGCTCTTTTTTCGGTAGTGGAGAGGTTTGTTGGAGGATGAAGAGAGTTAAGAAAAGCGGGGTCCGAAACTTTGGAAAGAAGGAGATTGGTGAATATTTCTACAGGGTGATTGGCGGGAAGAGGTTTCGGTTCGTGAGGCGAAGGAGGTTTGAATTTGGCTAGAGAGGGATGAGAGCTAGGAGTTTGAACAGCGGCCGGAGCCGTTGGAGAGGACTGAGCGTCCCAGAAGAATTTCCATTTCAACCGTCGGCAAAACTTGATAGTGTCGCTTACGAGCATCACAGGATCGACTTTGGGTGTGGGCGAGAAAGATAATCCCTTATCTAGCACGGATATTTCGTCTGGAGTGAGGGAGTGGGAAGATAAGTTGACCACCGTATGCTCCGGAGACTGATTATCTCCAGAAGGGGGAGAGGAGGAGTCGGGGGGAGGAGATAAAACGCGCTGCGGGATCCTCTGTGGAGGAGGCCGGGAGGCTGTGGCAGGAGGGGGAGCAGGGAGGTTGAGAAGAAGTGCAAGGTCGGGTTTATAGAGGTGTAGAGGTGGGCTGGCAGATGGGGGATTTGCAGTGATTAGTGGTAAAGATAGTCCGTTTTGAAAAAAGGAATGGCAGAGGGAAGACAGTTTCTTCAGGGCTTTTTGACGCCTCATAGTGAGGGAATCATGAGCAGAAGTAAGAATTTTGTGGATAATTGAGAGTGATTGTGGGCTGCAGAGATTGATTATATTAATTAGAGATTCAATGTAAGATGTGTATTGAGAAACCAGGGTTTTGTATTGGAAAAGGACACAGTAGCACATGTTGAATGATAGTTGGAATTTAAGAGAATGGAAGAAGGAGTGAAGACTAGGAGGTAGCCCTGATAGGGGTAGCCTAATGGTGAGTCCATTGGGCACAATGCCTAAGGAAAGACAGGAGGATAAAAATTCAACGTGACAAGTATATTGAGCAAGTTTAAGTGAGTACTTTCTAATGTTGCGGATCCAAATGGCTACATGATCAAGGGCAGGCATGTCGGGAAAGTTGGGTCAGAACAGGGCAAAAGGTGAGAAAAAGGAAATTTTAGAATGGAGAAACAGTGGTGAAAGGAGGGACAGGACGACGAACAGTTGCTAGCAGCTGAAGACTCAGGAACTGGATGGTAATCACTGCAGTCGTTAAGCCGCTCGAGGACAGAAGTTCACACAGATTGATTGCATATAGCAACGTATATATGTTACTTATGAAAGACACCACAGGTGATATGAATATAAATAAATGCCATGATAGGCCACAAAAACACAGACACAAATAAAAGAGGACTCACACGTTAGTTTCTTTCAAATTTTCGACCTCTTAGGGTCTTCGTCGGGAGGGAGGCAAGAAGAGACTGAGGACGAGGACAGAGGATGTCTAAAGGCTGAGGAGATTAGGATAAGATAGGGGAAGGGAGAGGATGGGGAATGGGGGATAGGAGAAGGCTATGGAGATCAGTGGGCCCTGTTAAGGCCAGGCGGGTTGAATGCTTGGTGTAGCCAAATGGAAGACAATTCAAGCGTTTTTAATTCTAGCGGTGAGGCGGAGGGTGGGAGAGAGGCAAGTATTCCTATGTGAAAGCAGTCATCAAATTCTAAATTATGGGAAAAGGCGTGGGTAGGGACAGGAAGCGAAGCAGATTGGGAAGTGGATTTGCAAGAAGCTCGATGGTTGTTAATCCGTAGGTTGAGTGAGGTGGTGGTTAAACCAATGTAGAAGGCGGGGCAGGAATTACATAAAAGGATATAAATTACGTTACTGGTTGTACAGGTGGGGGATGGAGTGGAAGGAAGCGGAAAAGTGAGAAATTTGTTAGGAAGTGGCTGGGTAATGAGGATAGCACACGTTTTGCAACGGGGTCGTTGGCAAGGGATAGGTAAAGAGCTAGTACGGGTGGTGAACCTTGAGAGTGGTTTAGTCGTTTTGAGAATGGAAGATAGATTTGGCGGCCGACGGAAGGATAAGGATGGACAGCTAGAGAAGATTTTTCCAGTAGTGACATTGTTAGAAAGAATCGGAAAAAGGCTTTTGATGATTCTGTTCAAAGCCTGCACGCCCGGGAAGTATGTGGTGGAAAGGGAGAGATGTGTGGTTTGTTTCTTGGTATGAATTTTGGGTTTGTAAGTATTGTGTAGGATTTTCTTACGCAGAAGGTTCTCAGGATATCCTCTACGAAGAAGGGAGTGGTGAAGATTATTAAGAAAAATGTCCAAGGATTCGGGATTATTGCAAATTCTGTGGCCTCTTACTGAGAGAGAGTAAGGAAGGGATTGTTTAGTGTGTGAGGGGTGACAGCTGTTGAAGTGAAGATATTGTTGTTTGTTAGTAGGTTTAATGTGGACTGAAGTGATGAAACTTTTATTTTCTAGGGAAATGGTAACATCGAGAAATGTTATTCGGGAGGGGGAATGGTTAGAGGTAAAAGATAGTTCGGAGAATTCATTGAGTGCTGAAATGAAAGAGCTCAGTGAGTCTTCTCCATGAGGCCAGAGAAGGAAGATATCATCTATATAGCGAAGCCAAAGTGACGGTTGAAGTGGGTAGGATGATAGGAAGGATTCTTCAAGGAGACCAAGAAATAAATTTGCGTATGAAGGGCTGAATCTGCTTCCCATGGCGCAACCTTTGATTTGCAAATAATGTTTATCGTTGAAGGAGAAGGCGTTTTTAGTGAGGATTAGGTGAGAGAGATCGATTAAAAAGTCAGTGCTGGGTATCTGAGGTGTAGGTCGATTGTCAAGAAAGTGTCGAAGGGAGGCAAGGCCTTCTACATGAGGTATAGAGGTGTATAGTGAGGTCACGTCGATAGTGACCATAATGATGTCTTTATCAACCGGGAGAGAGGTGGAATGGAGGCGATTGAGGAAATGGTACGTATCTTTAATGTAGGAAGGAAGGGAGTGTACAAGAGGCTGAAGATAATAGTCAATAAAGGAAGAGATTCGTTCTGTGGGGGAATTTAAAGAGGAGACGATTGGGCGACCAGGATTGTTGGCCTTGTGAATTTTCGGTAGAATGTAGAAGTGAGGGGTTCGCGGATGGGGTGGAGATAATAAGGAAATGTCTCCACTAGAAAGGCCCTCTCTTGGTGCTTTCCTTTTTAAAAAGGATTGGATGTTTCGGTGAAAGGCAGGGTTGAGATCATGCGAGGTAGGTGTGTAGGAAGAGGTGTCAGAGAGTTGTCTTTGGGCTTCGGTTAGATAGTCGGTGGAGTTGAGCACGACAATAGTAGATCCTTTGTCTGAGGAAGTAACGACAATATCAGAATTTTTTCTCAGATTGCTCAGTGCTCTTTTTTCGGTAGTGGAGAGGTTTGTTGGAGGATGAAGAGAGTTAAGAAAAGCGGGGTCCGAAACTTTGGAAAGAAGGAGATTGGTGAATATTTCTACAGGGTGATTGGCGGGAAGAGGTTTCGGTTCGTGAGGCGAAGGAGGTTTGAATTTGGCTAGAGAGGGATGAGAGCTAGGAGTTTGAACAGCGGCCGGAGCCGTTGGAGAGGACTGAGCGTCCCAGAAGAATTTCCATTTCAACCGTCGGCAAAACTTGATAGTGTCGCTTACGAGCATCACAGGATCGACTTTGGGTGTGGGCGAGAAAGATAATCCCTTATCTAGCACGGATATTTCGTCTGGAGTGAGGGAGTGGGAAGATAAGTTGACCACCGTATGCTCCGGAGACTGATTATCTCCAGAAGGGGGAGAGGAGGAGTCGGGGGGAGGAGATAAAACGCGCTGCGGGATCCTCTGTGGAGGAGGCCGGGAGGCTGTGGCAGGAGGGGGAGCAGGGAGGTTGAGAAGAAGTGCAAGGTCGGGTTTATAGAGGTGTAGAGGTGGGCTGGCAGATGGGGGATTTGCAGTGATTAGTGGTAAAGATAGTCCGTTTTGAAAAAAGGAATGGCAGAGGGAAGACAGTTTCTTCAGGGCTTTTTGACGCCTCATAGTGAGGGAATCATGAGCAGAAGTAAGAATTTTGTGGATAATTGAGAGTGATTGTGGGCTGCAGAGATTGATTATATTAATTAGAGATTCAATGTAAGATGTGTATTGAGAAACCAGGGTTTTGTATTGGAAAAGGACACAGTAGCACATGTTGAATGATAGTTGGAATTTAAGAGAATGGAAGAAGGAGTGAAGACTAGGAGGTAGCCCTGATAGGGGTAGCCTAATGGTGAGTCCATTGGGCACAATGCCTAAGGAAAGACAGGAGGATAAAAATTCAACGTGACAAGTATATTGAGCAAGTTTAAGTGAGTACTTTCTAATGTTGCGGATCCAAATGGCTACATGATCAAGGGCAGGCATGTCGGGAAAGTTGGGTCAGAACAGGGCAAAAGGTGAGAAAAAGGAAATTTTAGAATGGAGAAACAGTGGTGAAAGGAGGGACAGGACGACGAACAGTTGCTAGCAGCTGAAGACTCAGGAACTGGATGGTAATCACTGCAGTCGTTAAGCCGCTCGAGGACAGAAGTTCACACAGATTGATTGCATATAGCAACGTATATATGTTACTTATGAAAGACACCACAGGTGATATGAATATAAATAAATGCCATGATAGGCCACAAAAACACAGACACAAATAAAAGAGGACTCACACGTTAGTTTCTTTCAAATTTTCGACCTCTTAGGGTCTTCGTCGGGAGGGAGGCAAGAAGAGACTGAGGACGAGGACAGAGGATGTCTAAAGGCTGAGGAGATTAGGATAAGATAGGGGAAGGGAGAGGATGGGGAATGGGGGATAGGAGAAGGCTATGGAGATCAGTGGGCCCTGTTAAGGCCAGGCGGGTTGAATGCTTGGTGTAGCCAAATGGAAGACAATTCAAGCGTTTTTAATTCTAGCGGTGAGGCGGAGGGTGGGAGAGAGGCAAGTATTCCTATGTGAAAGCAGTCATCAAATTCTAAATTATGGGAAAAGGCGTGGGTAGGGACAGGAAGCGAAGCAGATTGGGAAGTGGATTTGCAAGAAGCTCGATGGTTGTTAATCCGTAGGTTGAGTGAGGTGGTGGTTAAACCAATGTAGAAGGCGGGGCAGGAATTACATAAAAGGATATAAATTACGTTACTGGTTGTACAGGTGGGGGATGGAGTGGAAGGAAGCGGAAAAGTGAGAAATTTGTTAGGAAGTGGCTGGGTAATGAGGATAGCACACGTTTTGCAACGGGGTCGTTGGCAAGGGATAGGTAAAGAGCTAGTACGGGTGGTGAACCTTGAGAGTGGTTTAGTCGTTTTGAGAATGGAAGATAGATTTGGCGGCCGACGGAAGGATAAGGATGGACAGCTAGAGAAGATTTTTCCAGTAGTGACATTGTTAGAAAGAATCGGAAAAAGGCTTTTGATGATTCTGTTCAAAGCCTGCACGCCCGGGAAGTATGTGGTGGAAAGGGAGAGATGTGTGGTTTGTTTCTTGGTATGAATTTTGGGTTTGTAAGTATTGTGTAGGATTTTCTTACGCAGAAGGTTCTCAGGATATCCTCTACGAAGAAGGGAGTGGTGAAGATTATTAAGAAAAATGTCCAAGGATTCGGGATTATTGCAAATTCTGTGGCCTCTTACTGAGAGAGAGTAAGGAAGGGATTGTTTAGTGTGTGAGGGGTGACAGCTGTTGAAGTGAAGATATTGTTGTTTGTTAGTAGGTTTAATGTGGACTGAAGTGATGAAACTTTTATTTTCTAGGGAAATGGTAACATCGAGAAATGTTATTCGGGAGGGGGAATGGTTAGAGGTAAAAGATAGTTCGGAGAATTCATTGAGTGCTGAAATGAAAGAGCTCAGTGAGTCTTCTCCATGAGGCCAGAGAAGGAAGATATCATCTATATAGCGAAGCCAAAGTGACGGTTGAAGTGGGTAGGATGATAGGAAGGATTCTTCAAGGAGACCAAGAAATAAATTTGCGTATGAAGGGCTGAATCTGCTTCCCATGGCGCAACCTTTGATCTGCAAATAATGTTTATCGTTGAAGGAGAAGGCGTTTTTAGTGAGGATTAGGTGAGAGAGATCGATTAAAAAGTCAGTGCTGGGTATCTGAGGTGTAGGTCGATTGTCAAGAAAGTGTCGAAGGGAGGCAAGGCCTTCTACATGAGGTATAGAGGTGTATAGTGAGGTCACGTCGATAGTGACCATAATGATGTCTTTATCAACCGGGAGAGAGGTGGAATGGAGGCGATTGAGGAAATGGTACGTATCTTTAATGTAGGAAGGAAGGGAGTGTACAAGAGGCTGAAGATAATAGTCAATAAAGGAAGAGATTCGTTCTGTGGGGGAATTTAAAGAGGAGACGATTGGGCGACCAGGATTGTTGGCCTTGTGAATTTTCGGTAGAATGTAGAAGTGAGGGGTTCGCGGATGGGGTGGAGATAATAAGGAAATGTCTCCACTAGAAAGGCCCTCTCTTGGTGCTTTCCTTTTTAAAAAGGATTGGATGTTTCGGTGAAAGGCAGGGTTGAGATCATGCGAGGTAGGTGTGTAGGAAGAGGTGTCAGAGAGTTGTCTTTGGGCTTCGGTTAGATAGTCGGTGGAGTTGAGCACGACAATAGTAGATCCTTTGTCTGAGGAAGTAACGACAATATCAGAATTTTTTCTCAGATTGCTCAGTGCTCTTTTTTCGGTAGTGGAGAGGTTTGTTGGAGGATGAAGAGAGTTAAGAAAAGCGGGGTCCGAAACTTTGGAAAGAAGGAGATTGGTGAATATTTCTACAGGGTGATTGGCGGGAAGAGGTTTCGGTTCGTGAGGCGAAGGAGGTTTGAATTTGGCTAGAGAGGGATGAGAGCTAGGAGTTTGAACAGCGGCCGGAGCCGTTGGAGAGGACTGAGCGTCCCAGAAGAATTTCCATTTCAACCGTCGGCAAAACTTGATAGTGTCGCTTACGAGCATCACAGGATCGACTTTGGGTGTGGGCGAGAAAGATAATCCCTTATCTAGCACGGATATTTCGTCTGGAGTGAGGGAGTGGGAAGATAAGTTGACCACCGTATGCTCCGGAGACTGATTATCTCCAGAAGGGGGAG
>NW_025791695.1:0-36668 GCF_921293095.1 Ischnura elegans
CTAAGTTTTGTTGAGTGTAAGAAAAATTTTACAATTTTGACCTTTTGACCTCACAATGTGGGTCCAAACCAAAAATTTCAATTTGCCTTATGGGGTTTCAATGTTTAAAAAATCGAGATAGAAAAAAGTCTGAATTTCATTGACCAAGATGACTATTCTTAGGTTTTCGGACACGAGAAACCCGAAAATAATACTTTTATTCACGAAAATTCAACTGTTGACCCAGTAAGGTCACCGTCAAGGTCATAAAGGTGGCAAAAAGAATAGTATACCAACAAAGGTGTCGATCCATGGGTTTTATAGGGTGCCCAAGTTATTGGTAAAGTCCAAAAACCCTTATTATTCACTAACTGACCTCAGAGGGTCACAATGGGGGTCAAAGGTCATAGAGTTAAACGTCGGGCCATCATGACAACCAACGTGTCAAACCATGGGTTTTGAAGGGTGCCAAAGTCGGTTAGGCAGTTCATAGATCTGTAGTGTTGATTTTTAGACCTCCGAGAGTTACAATGGGGTCAAAGGTCATTGGGTTAAACGTCGGGAAATCATGACAACCAACGTGTCAAACGATAGGTTTTGAAGGGTGCCAAAGTCGGTTAGGCAGTTCATAGATCCGCTCATAGACTTTTGCTGTTGAGGGTCACAATGGGGGTCAAAGGTCATAGAGTTAAATCTCGGAACAATATGACAGCAAAAGTGTGGAATGGGTAATAGGTAAACCTGACCCTATTAACATACAGCGTGCTAAACAAAGCAATTGTTGATTTAACCACTCTGATACACCATTTTGTTGAGGTGTAAATGGTTGAGTCAGCCTTCTCTTAATACCTTCCCTTTCAAGAAACAATTCAAACTCTTTGCTAATATATTCACCACCATTATCGGATTGGAAAGCCTTCAACTTACAATTCAACTGTTTTTCAGCAAAATCCTTGAATCTTTGAAAACAACCCAATACTTCAAATTTATTCTTAATTATATTAACCACAGAATACCTACTGAAATCATCTGTAAAGGTTATAAAATACCTGCCTCCACCAATACTTTCTGGATTAACATAGCAAACATCAGAAAAAACCAAATCGAGCGGATGCTCTGACATACCATCCCTTTTACAAAATGGCCTTCTTTTCATCTTTCCAATGACACATACATCACATTTTCCATCTTTACCTTTTGGGATAATCGCAGCATCTGGCAGTGACGTAGAATGCCCAAACCTCTTATGCCACATCTCACGACACACAGCTACTCTAGATTTGGCTGCAACCAACTCTTCCTCTGCATCACTTTCACTATTACCATTGGTACCATACCATGAACATTGGACTTCATACATACCACCATTTGCAATACCTTTTAGGAAAACATCTCCATTATGCATAACATTCAAACAACCCTTTTCCATCACAGCCTTACAACCTTTCTTGTCAAACTGCCTCAACGACATCAAATTGTCCTGCAAATCAGGTACATACAACACTCTCTCCAATTTCACACACCACCCTCCATTTTCATCACTCAATTTTAACTCAGCACTTCCCTTTCCACAAATTTTTAACCCATACCCATTGGCCACATCAACTACTCCCTTTGTATTACTATCAAAATTGGTGAGAATTTCCCTATGAGGGGTCATGTGTTCACTTGCACCGGAATCCACAAACCACTTCATCACTTTCTTTTCATTCCCTCTATCTGTCACCATCAAGGCTTTTACTTTGACCAAACTAGTTTTTGCCTGTTCTATTTCACTTTCCTCTTCCTTCTCCTCTGCTGACGCTTTCGCTTCCCTAATTTTCGGATTGGTCTTCGAACAGTTTGTGCCTTTCTTCTGAACGTGTGGGCAATAACTAGCAATATGCCCAATCTCTCGACACACAAAACACACCACAGTACCTTTGCCTTTAGCTTCTAGCGCACGAGGGCAAAATTTCGATATGTGACCTGGTTGCTTACAAATAAAGCAGATTTGAGATTCCGTCCGCGAACTGTCATGTTTCTTTGACCAGAACGTACCCTTTGGTGGCTCTCTTCTTAGCCCTTTCAATGCCTTCGGGTGAATATCATCGCACCGATCTTCTCTTTTCAGTCATTTTTCCTCTGTTTCCATCTTGGATATCACTTCTTCCATGGTTAACACGGCATTGTTCGTGGTGATTGATCGCACAAATATTTCATATCTGTCCCTTGGGAGACCCCTTAACAAAAATATGGCCAAGGTATGATCATTAAACGTCACACCAGCCTTCCCTACCTTCCGACTCAAGTCTATCACTTTCGCCACATATTCCCTGATTGTCATATCATCTCCCTTTCTAATTGTAGCTAGTTCCTCCAAAAACTCGATCTGATTATACACGTCGAATTTTTCGTGCATATTCTGTAAAACTTTCCATGCCTTCTTAGCTGTCACGCACTCCCCAATATAATCAACGTATCTATCACTCACCGATAAAAGAATGTGAGCAAGGGCAGAATGGTTCTTCTTCCTCTGAGCACTATCGAGTCCGGCCTCGGAATCTTCCGTGGAGAAGCCAGGATCGACGGCATCCCAGCAACCTTTGTGCATTAGAAATGCCTTGCTTTTCACCGACCAAGCGAAATAATTTTCGTCCGTCAGCATAACTCCTTTCTCTAAATACCTATTTTCCTCCATTTTTACTCAAAAAGGTATTCACTCCAAAAAATTTGCATCACTGGGCACCATAACCTATTAGAAATTCACTCCAAATTTAGGATATCGGTTGCGAGGAAAAAGAAATTAACCACGCCATTCTCCAATCGTTTCCGGTTGCATATCCAAGAAACAAGAACGAAACTTTATTCGTCACAAAAGAAACAAAACATAATCATAACCCGTACACAAAAATGACACTGCATTAGCATCAATCCAAAAGCAATTGAGATCGCATATCCAACAGAAACTGCATATTCTACTAAACATAGTCACTACATAAATACATACCTAAGCCTCTTGCGATATGCGTGGCGTGCGGAACGTCGGCAATACCGGGGTCCCCGGGCCCCCCATCTGTATCCGCCACTGCCCAGAATAGGGAATAGGGTGGTTTCCAATTATTTTTTATTGCCTAAATCGAAAGATTATTACTCCAGGAGTACGAATTTCACTCTTTTAGATTTTTAAATGACGATTTCTTTTTTTGGTGATTAAACGAAAAGTGAAAAATTCCAAGTACACGAAAACACGACGGCAAAGTAGGTATGATGGGAAAAAGTCCGTGTGACGTATATCTGGTTCCTCCTGCCTCCTTGTGAGGTGACCTAGGGGCGACGCTTGAGCGGTGATATGACGCAGGCTGCTAGCAGGTAGCTGAGTACCCTGGTAGCTGGTAGCGCTTGGCTTAAATAAGGATTATTATTCCCCTATCAAAAAACGGAAACTTTCCGAACTTAGGTATTTTTAAAGTGTGATTATTAAGAGATGTTTCCCTGACCTCTGTGCCTCATGCATGCATTCGTAATCTCAGACGATGTAAAACTCCTATCTACTCGTATGGAAACTAGGTCCCTGCGACGTCACGTGGAGCGGAATCGCATTGGCGCCAATCTGGCCTTTTTCAAATGAGGTTAAAATTGACCGTTGCCATTCGTCTAAACTAATACACTAATGGTGGGTAAGGAATCGCAATCATTGCATTTTGATTTTTTTGATGAAAGAAACTACCCTATTATGACTGTGCTAATGAAAATCTTGAAAATGAAAACCTCCACTGGAATGACAGCTATGATTACTCTGTTCAGAAAAACTGAATTTTGACTGGGTCATAACAGTCCTGATGATATGACTTTTTCTGTAATCTTGGCTAAAAGCACGATCATAATTCCATTCAAAGTAGCAGCCTTGGTCGGATGATTGTTAATATGCAAAACAGTGGACTCACATTTGTGCCTTATTAAATGAACACATTTTAGATAATACATGCATACAAATTAAATAATGACTGCTTTTAAAAAGTATCTACTGGCTATGAAAATATATCTAACATCTGTACGACTTATTTGAAAAGTGAAAAACGATTTATTACAATTGTGACATTTTAAGCTAACTGAATAGGTACACTGGGTAACATGAAAACTTGATGGGAATCGAACCATAGACCATACAGTAGGTCATAAATACATAGAACAGAAATGAAAGGCATCTTACCTTTTCCCATGGCCCCTTCTTTCTTCTTCAAACTTCTCTCTTCTCCTTCCGTTGTAGTGTGTGGGACAGCAGAGCATATCCTGGCACTGTAGGGCATCCGGGAGAGAGAGCACTTGGCATTGGCAAGAACTTGCACCCCTGAGCCGCGACATCCGACTTCTCGGAACTGACGACCTTCTCCAGAGGAGACATTGCACTGCAATGAATTGAGGACATGAACTTCGTCATGTATGTATGTCACAACCTTTCTAGTAATGATTTTTGTGAAGATGGCAATGAATACGCCAATTGCCTTTTCATGGCAGAAAAACTGAAATCAAAAACATACTAAAAAACACGAACATCCCTCTACGTACTTAGCCATTTCTTAAAAAAAATTAATTAAAGCTTGGAGGAGCTTGTAAAGTTTTGGTGGTAAGCAATTTCAGGCAAGAATCATTCTATTTAAGTGAGAAATTGTTTTTATACACATTGGTCGACGGCTGGCAATTGATCTTGAACTGGTGATCATTTTTAACCACTAAGTTCTTAGCTAGCCCACCATTTAGGACATTTCCAAAGAGTTTTACGGAAAGTAACTGTAGCTAGTTCCTTTTTTAAAACGGTAATTGGTGCATACTTCTAATTGTAACTAAAGTAAGCTACTTCTCCTTGGTACTCCACCCATCTCAAGAAATCTCAGCCTAGATCTGTGAAAACCTAATCTAAATAGAAGTCCACACAAACTGATTTAAAAATCAAAGTACGTATCACAAATAAAGTCACAAAACTTCTATGGATCATGTGGGAGAGTAAGAGGATTGAGTGAAAACAACTTACCGGGCCCCACTCTCCATGCAACCACATGGGACAGAGGGGAATGTGTGGGCACCGAGTTACATCACGTGGCTTTTCCAAGTGGGAGCAATGAGAATCGTTTGCATCTCTCCCATATTCGTTTTGGCAGGCAACTAATCTTCAAACATATCCCCCAGGTCTCTCACCTTCTTCCCCACAGGTTTCTGAGCACTATTGGAGAGTAAATTATTTAAAATTATTCAAACATGGATGTTTACAGTGTAAATGTCCTCTAGAATAACGATCTTCAAATTTTAATCAATTTTGGTTTGAGGACTGCCAACGTATACCATGCTAGTGAAAAAAACCTAAACGCAACAGCATAATGGGAGCACATAGTACCTCAAATGTTTCATTAAAGTGTTCGTATTCCTCACCCGTTTAAAATCATCAGTTAATATATAATTGACCACTATAATTTACAAGAGGTATAGCATATATTTTGTCACAGCCACTCCCTTTTCTGACTTTGCCTCCTAAAATTAACCTTTCAAATGTAAAATATATTCAAAACTTGCAAACAGCGATTGCAATAAGGCCACTTCTTAGCATGATTTTCATGATACATAGTATGAAGATTTGCAAGATGTTAGAATCCTCAGTTTCATCAAGCTAAATTCGAATTTTTCCAAGGCCCTGTGAAAACTTCCCTGCAAAACAGAAATGCTGAATTCAATGATGTTGTCATGTTAAAGAAGTAAATAAGAGCATTTTAACAGCTAACTCCTCAACACCACCACAAGTTTTCTGAAAATCCCTTACACGGCAAAAATAATTAGTGTGACCTGTGGGCTCATGCATTTGTAATTTTAAGAAATGCAATTTTTTGTTTATGCACTATCGTTAGCTAATTGGGAGGGATCCACATAAAGTATGTGATCAAATTTTAAATTAAAATCTTTGAAATTCATATTACCAACATCACTGTGGAAAAAAAACAATATATTTAGTATACGGCAAATGGGTAAGGAAAATTATTTTTCTTTTCCTTTATTATTATTGCATAAACTAAGAGCAGAATGCCATATCTGTCGAGGTACTATGGTACCACTTGAGTTTCCCCAAATGCTTGACCCCAGAACATTTGGCAAACACCATATTAAGAAGAATCTCAATTTGAATTCAGCCTTTATAAATATGTAGTTTACCCTCCAAATTAATGCATACTAAGCACTTTCCATTCACGGCTCATTGCAAGCCATTGAAAACTTTGTATACTTTCTCAGGACGGTTTTATATATGACCATGGTTTTGTCAAATAGTTGACATCATCAGGCATTGAATCATCCTGTAGAGGTGTTCAAAGTTTTATTCCAGTTGGCTAGTTCAACATGAATTATAAATTCCCCAAAGTTACATTAGAAACCATCTTATCAGTACATGAAACGTGGTTCCTAATCACACTTACAGGTCCCCAGAGTCCAGCTCCCAGCAATAATTTAGACTCGTCCTTGGCAGTGGGAAGGAATAAGAGTCGCGAATGTCAGCAGAGTGACTCCATCACGATGAGGGTGGGGGGGGGGGTGAGTGCGAGGAAGCAAAAGGGCCGTGGACGGAGAAACCAGAGGCGAAGACGACAAAGACGGGTGGGCGGTGGGCACTGGTCCCTGCAAAAGACAATTGAAACATGAAACCAGGAGAATTACCACCATGGGATTTAAGTAAGGCGACTGAACAAAGGCTTCACAAGAGGGACATTTGCAGGAAAAAATAAGGATAACTTTAAAAGAAGCCTGGCAAACACAAAATTTCCTTTTACAAGCAAAGGGGTATATACAAAAATTCAGAAATTTATTAAAACATCATTGTGGGGAACGATGATGGGCAGCTGACTGACATAAAAATAATTTTTAACACGCAAAATGACAATATTTGCTCAAAAAATCCATATTTGCCTTCATTAAGCATTGTACAAAGTGAAGAAATTGAGTCAAGTGTCATGTAAAATCATGAAGTATTCATAGGAAACTCCTGTGGACGTCATCTACAATAAATGGATTTCAAAACAATATCCTTTCTTGAAATCCTTAAAAGAATTGAAACAAAATATCACATATTCCTATGAAAGAAGACAAGCCTGCATGAAGGAATATCATACATACAGGGCCTACTTCTAAGATCTCCGTGGAGATATATGTTTTTGCTGGTACGTATTTAAGCTTGATGTGCTTTATCCTACGAAGAGTTGGACTCAGCCTTATTTCACTGACATTTCTTGGTTGAAAATTTTTTATTAATAGCAGCAAAGAATTCTAAAAAACAAATGAATAAAGGTTTTTGATGAGATTTTTATGCCAGAATTTCTGATGCCATCCTCACATCCATTTTCCTGCCTCTCATGACTAGATGTCATTGAAAGCATGAGAATTTCAGATGTAAAGAGGAATTTACCTCTCCTTGAATCCAATTATCTATATCAGAGTAACTGCAAGGACCAGCAATACATGGCTCAACATGTACAGGAATTCCGTCATTTTGGTCTCCGCCCTGTGTACAGTAATATATGCTTCAGCGACAGCTTTTCCTTCAAGTTCGCACCAATATGGTCGGCCTTGCTCACCAGCTCCACATCTCACAGAGCACTTGAAGGAATGAAATGATGTCAGAATTATAGTCACAGACTCACTGAAGAACTTTCTTTCAAGAAGATTTCATACCACATACGGTCATATTTCAGTTTTGAAAATTAAGGATAAAAATATCTCATACATTGACTTACTATTTATGTGCTGATAATGTTACTCTTGAACTTTACTGAAGCAGTGGTTTGTTACATTGTCAATCAAGGGATTTTTGTGATTTGATTTCCAAAAATGAAAACATTTGCACATGTGACATGAGTATACATTACAATAATGGTAATGAGGATCTGGATGAAATAGTTGTACAAGATGCATATCCAAACATATCAAAGAAAATCCAAGTTTATTTGCTTCGACAGAATGTTCAAATCAAGAACAGTGTGGTTTATCATCCATTTAATACAGAAAATTGAAATGAAAAAGGACAAGATAAGTTTTGGAAAATATTAGAAAAATAATTATGAAGAATAAGATTAATTTCTCTGATGTTCCAAGATATAGGGTAAAATCGGTGAGCGCCACTAGGAATCATAGTAATCATTCTGAAGTCATTTACGCCATAGGCCTTATGGCTCATGAATAAATTTCAGGGTTTTTAGAAGAAGTAGTATATACGTATCTTCTTATCACCAAAGCAGATAACCATATTAGATGCTTAAGACGAATATCTAAGAAGCCTACAACCTGGTCCATCCATTTGTAGGTGCCAGAAATACTCCACCTCTCAACTTTCATAGTGAAAAGCACAGCCCACTTCTGAGAATGTAGCATGAGAAATTGGATGCAATGAGATACATATACATGTATATGTGTATAGATGTTAGTGAGTACATATTTGGCAACTTCAACCTTTGAAATACTGTTCAAGCATTAAAATGTAAGATAGTTTAATGTGTAATGAGTCTCTTTGCTTTTATAATAAATAATATGTGAACCCACATGATGAGAATTCAAAGTCATTATCCAATATTACGGAAATGCGACATGGCGCAGTCGTCGTCGCAATTGAATCGGCACCGAAATTGATTAACTGTGAATTAAAAGTATCAGTCCTGGAATGGGTTTATTCTCGTTAAGCATGCCTGCCATGTGACCAAATTTATTTATACATATATGAATATTCAAAAATTATAACTTATCGATTGTACAGGGGTCTGTCGAGGGTAGTCACTTCAAGATTTTTCGGAGAAGAAACGGCCCTCCGAAAGTAATTGGTTAAAATATAAGTGATTGAACTATCCTCGGCCGTTGAACAGTTGAATTTGTTAAACATTTAGTTATGTTAAAGCATGTCTTCTGCATGAGCGTAGCAATGCGGGTCCCGGCCTCCACTGAAGGATCGTAGTTAGGTACTTGCCCGTAAAAATTCGGGGAAGAGCTGGGACCCCCCTAGCTGTTTGTAAAAGATGAGGCTATGTTAAAGTCAGCTACATCGGAGTAGCTGAGGAGTCACGGGGGGGAGGGATCATGAGCATGGCGAGGAGCATGAGCGTCTGAGCCCCCTAGAAACATCGGAAGGGGGGGCGGGCCAATCTTAACTTTTCGTCACAGGTTTTGTTATTTCCAAGGAGGGCTGTAGTTAGGGAGGCCCTGTCCCCCTGGAAGGATGGTAGTACCCCTGAAAAATCAGTGGGGGTGGGACCCCTGTAGCTCGGTTATAAATTTAGTTATGTTGAGGCATGTCTGCAACATCGGACTAGATAGTGGGTCAAGAGGGAACCCAGCCCCTCAATAGCTTCGAAGCCCCCCAGAAAAATTCGAGGGGGGGGGGATCGGGTACTCCCCGCTTTGTGTTGTAACTGCTTATTAAAAGAAGAGAGTATCGTGAGAAAATTAATGGCCAGAGATTAGAAATGATTGTTAAGTAACTTTTATCCAGTGTCAGACTTTGTAAATGATTATGTTGTTAAATGATATAGTAAGAATAAAAAGGTTTTCAAAACGGAAGACTTGATTCGCTTATAATAAGCTGTTACGACTGTCATAACGTATAACAGTAACTGCAGGATATGCAGTAGCTAAAGATATGCAAAACGGAATGCTTTATGTTATATAACATGAATATAACTGTTTTTTCATAACTTTTTAATACTTGAGTACTCTAATCTCTCAAAATAACTCGTAAAATCACACCGCCCATCTTTATGGCCTAGTGATACCCACAATGCACTATGTTTGGCAGTTGGCCAAAGTCCGCAATCGCAAATCAATGTAGTGTAATGATTGTATTTGCGTTTATAATAAATATTACGAGAACATACATAGTGAGTATTCAAAGCCATTAGTTATTGGTCACCTGGTGAGATATATTTATAAATTCTACAAGATAATGATTTCGTTTATGTGTACAAAGCAACTTTGACGAGCCATAGGCTTGATCAGAAGATTCGATCTATCTTTTTATATAAATACGGATAATTTAAATTTAACAACAGAACATCGCATGATTTTGTGCCAATATGGTGGTTTCTATTATTTTTTTATTGCCTAAATCGAAAGATATTTACTCCTGGAGTACATATTTCACGCTTTTAGATTTTTTAATGGCGATATCTATTTTTCGCGATTAAATGAGAAGTGAAAATTTTCTAGCGTGCGAAAACGCGACGGCTAAGTATGAATGCTGGGAAAACCCCGTGTGACGTCGTTCTGGTTCCCGCTGCCAAAAGTGAGGAGATCTTGGGACGAGGCTTTGAGCGCTGATACGACACAGGATGCCAGCAGGTAGCAGAGTACCCTGCTAGCTGGTAGCGCTTGGCTTAAATAAGGATTATTAATACCTTATCAAACGAAGAAAACTTTCCGACCATAGGCAGTTTTAATAGGTGATTATTAAGACATGTTTCCCTGAGCTCTGTGCGTCATGCATGCATTGATAATCTCAGACGATGTAAAAATCCTATGTACTCGTATAGAGACTAGGTCCCTGTGACGTCACGTGGAGTGGCATCGCATGGGCGCCAATCTGGCCTTTTTCAAATGAGGATAAAATTGACCATTGCCATTCGTCTAAACCGGCATTTCTAAAAAAAAAATAATTTGCATATTATGAATACACTAATGGTGGGTAACGAATCACCATCAATGCCTTTCGTTTTCTTTGATGAAGTAAACTACCCTATTCGACACTCCTGTTGCACATGAATCTCAAAAATCACCAGAAGAGCATTGTGTTAAAATCAATTTCAACCATTTAACCCTCCGACCCCACCTGCGGGGTCTTCCTATTGGGCAGGGATGCCGACTTACCAAAAATCTTGGGGGGCCCAAACCGGGGATCCTGCACCGGAGAATTGTATACGTAGAGAATTTGAAGTTTTTTTTTTAAGTATTGTAGAAGAGCCATATGATCAACATTAGAGCCCTGATAACACGAATCCCGATATCTGGACACTCCGGGGAAAATCGACAAGCCTGACACATTTTTTCCTCACACCCATTACGAATTTTTGAGAAGGCTCGGGCCCCATCAGGCCCCATGAAGTCGGCGCCAATGCTATTGGAAAATACGAACTTCTTCAATTAGTGAAGTAAGGAATTCAATCAAAATTAGAAGAAAGTATGGATTTCTCAAACCGTGGATGACAAATGCTTTGAGAGACAGAATTTCTACCCTACTTAGGCGCCCTTTATTGTTAAAAATGGGTAAAAGACCCGAAAATAAAAAAAACAATTATAGCTTTACTTCTTATCACGTAAAAACACGTAAAAAACGTGAAATAAAAATATGCATATATAGTTATTATAAGTATTACTATTTGACTACAATGATGGTAATTCTACCAACCAATGAAGAATCTTGAATTCCATAATCGGAGTTAAACCAAGGGATGAATCTCTAAGATTAAGTCTCAAAATAATGCACAAATTTTAACAAACACGCAAGAGATTGTGGACGGATTCTCCTCCAATTTTAAGTTCATTCGGTCAAATAATGTGGAACCTGATACTTATTAATACGTAGATAGTGATAATCATGGCTTTCTGGGACAGTGTTTGAGGGTCTTTATTCTTCGTTCCTACAAACGAACATGAAATTTATAAAAAATAATATCACTCTTGATACCAAAGAAATCTATAGGAAGTGATAGCATTAGCTCCTATATAATTAAATAAAGGAATGACACGATCGCCATAGTCTTCACATAAATAGCCAACCTCAGTTTGCAGGCTAGGATTTTTTCTCGTCCGTTAAAAATAGTAATTTTTATTCCTATTTTTCAAAAAGGTCACAGATTAGATTTAAATAATTACAGGACCGTTATTTTCCAAAATACTAGAGAAAATTGTGAAAAGTAGACTCCTCTGCATCTTTAATGATCAAAAGTTTTTCTAGTTATAGATATCAGTTTGGATTTCATAAATATAAATGCACTGACGATGCTGCTGTACAATTCCGTTCTCATATTTATGACGGTATAAAGAACTCAAACTAGGTTGTAGGATTATACATTCATATGACCAAAGCATCTGGCTCTGTAAACCACCAAATGTTACTAATAAAATTGAAATAATGTTTGTGTATAGTAGTGGCGGTGCGTGCATTTACGCATGTTAGCAAGTGCACACCCAAAGGAGAATGAATTATGAAAGATAACTATTCCTTTACAGAGAGAAGGATAAAAATCCTGTCTACTTGTTGATGTGATATGAAACTCCGAACGCTACATCCATCTCCTAGGCGAATTCACCGCTCTGCAAGTGTGCGATCCAGTGGCATCCCGTGGTATATGGGGGCCCCGAGATTCAGGGGCGCTCGCGTACTCGCGTGTATCATGCAGCGGCCGGCGACCGTTGGGGCGCTGGTCCTAAATTATAAATAAATTATCCCTAAAAAAGGCGTAAAACTCACCATTTTGAACCATTTATCTTAAAATTCCGCAATTTATTAATCTTGCACCTACCGCTTATCCTGGTGGGTATTCCACTCCCCGAAACACCCCGGTATTAGTTGTACCTCAACCCCCCCCACCCTTAATTTCTGCCCTGTATCAACCTGTCGCAAAGGTGTCAGCACATAGAGTGAGGAATCAAAATGGCGCGTCCGAGTCACGTGACTCCCTTTATCCAATCGGTGGTCACCGTTGTCTGCAGAGGACCCAACAATGGCTGTCAGAACCTTTCATAGGTATGGCCTTGGCCGCCACCTACACTACCTGCGCCCGGGATCCTACTGTCTGTAAAAAAAACAAGGCGCCCGAGATTGAGGAGCTCTCTCCTCCAAGCGAGCCAATCAATTTCAAGGCAACAAAAAGCGCATGAAAGAAAATTTATTTTTACGTTGTATTATTTACTTAAAGAAAAATTTCGCTCCATAGTATTCCCTCTACTTTCTAAGAAAGTACCCGTTTTATGCGAGTAAAATCAAGTTGTCCAGCTTTGAACGCTTGGTATTCTCGTAGTTCTCGTATCAATATCATGGAATTTTTATGTATGAAAGCCAGGTCTATTATAAACATTTTTAGATTACAATTGTTTATACCACGAAAATTTACGGATGTGTTTTCAACTACTCAAATCTCTGCTAACTTCGAAACCAATGGGTCAATTGAAAATGAGCTTGAAAACTGAGCTTGAAATAATTTACATGCATGAGGACTTCCGGAAAGTGTCCAGTGTCGCTGCCCTACTAGGATTCATCGTTGACAATAACATTCAAAACTCATTCAGTGAAACAACTTAACTGCTGAAAATTCTTGCGACAATTCCGATGACAACCATTGAAGCAGAGAGGATTTTTCTACCCTTAAATTTGTAAAAATATTCTCACCTAGCCAGATGGATGAGGACAGGCTCACTGCTTAGGCGATGTTGTCAATTGAAAGAAAGTTCCAGGACGGTATCGGAGGTTTCAATGACAAGGTGATGGACAAGTTCGCTCGGAAGAAGGAAAGGAGAATGAATTCCACCTCCCGTCACTTGTAAAGGTGTGGTTAGAATAACTGTTTTCATTATTATGCTTATATTATTTCTGTTCATGCAGTTATAAGTGTTGAATGCACCAGTGGGATGTCTTGCATGCTATGTATTCTATTACGACGACATATGATGCTCATGCATTAGAATAAAAATAAATCATCCTGTTTCTGCTCTAATGCACACCCTGGATAAATTACCTACAGCCACCACTAGTGTGCAAGGGGCGGTTTGCCTAGGTCGGCTGGTCGGCGATCGCCGAGGGCCCCGAGCTTTTGGGGCCCACAGAGTCGTCTGGATTGTCGATAATGCACTACATATCACTCATAACCCGATTACCCTATTAGGGAGTAGTTTAGAGAGCTGCCATCCAGAGGACTCTGGGGGACCCCGAGCTTCGGGGTGGCCCCACAACGCTCGTGTTATCGCGTGTATCATGAAGCGACTGGCGCGCCGGCCAGCTCCCCAGCCAGCCACGGCGTACCTTGGGGCGCTGGTCGCGGTCTCTTTTCTCTCACTCCTGTCCTACGCTTAGGCCGAATACGACGATGAGTTCGCGTGAATCTCCCTCGTGAGAAGAAACCCGAGTGGCAACCGTAGGTGCGACTGTGTGACATGATATTTTTTCCCTTCACTCATCCCAAAGTCCCCAGTTCCGTAGCGAAACCCGATATCCCCGCATGTGTTAGTAGGTAGTCGACACCCCAATTCATCCGTCGAGAAAAAAATACGAGATTACAATGGCTACGTATGGTTACATATCTCACTTGCATTGAGTTTTTGACTAATTGTAAGGGGTACCTATGACTGTGGGACTGCCGTAACATGTCTATCTATATTCCATGCCAAAATTAATTAGAAATAGTTCATTCATAGCAACCAAAAGTCTTTATCTGGCCCCAAAATTTGCTTCGTAATATTTTACATCTTTACTTTTGCTTTTTGAAAGAGTTATTCGAAAAGGTTTTTTTTACAGGTTTATTAAATTTCAGGGCATGTTCAAGGAACAAATGCACTAAATAGATAATAGAACCATTAAAACATAATTAAGTTTTATTACATGAAATTTAATTACAGGAAAGACTAGAACACAACACATAATTTATGAATTATAAATGGTATGTGACCTGAGATGCCCTCAGTCGTCGCGTAAGTTTTCTAAGCAATGTCACGGAACGGTAAATACGTATAGGGGGCAAATAAATATTTTCGGATCCACCAAAGGTTGAAAAAAGGACATTTTAGGATCCGGGAAAGAGAGCTTTACGTCCTGACCAATTTTTTTTGAGTAAGATTTTTTCAAATCAAATGCCACCAAATCATGAGGGTGGCAAAATTCTCATGACTTTCTCCCTCAGTCAAACCACACATCACATGGAAAGCCCATTCTTTACCTTTGTCACCCCTAGAGGCTGTCAAAAATAAAGCTGATAACACTGTCTCAAAAAGGTAGGGGTGTGCGAGTACTCGAAAATTTGAGTGGAGTCGTTGGTACTCGCCTCGAGGGTATCGAGTAGTATTACGACTGTCGCGTCGAGTAGTGTCGTTTACAGATCTGTCGAGCCCAGTAGGTTATAAATCTTCCGACAAGAGGTGCTATCATGAAACTCCTACAGTAATATCGTTTTTAGAGTCGATAAGTCGTTCTTATGCCTTGGTATAGGAGTTTTAACTCTTTGTATACGTAGCAGTCAATCACCATAGCCAATGGTGCCGACTCCATGGGGCCCGAGCCCCCTCAAAAATTCGTTATGGGTGTGAGTAAAAAATGTGTCAGGCCCTTCGGTTTTCCCCGGAGGGTCCAGATTCGAGTTGTCTGGGTTCTAATGTTGATCATACGGCTCTCCTAAAATGCTTAAAAAAACTTATGACTCACTACTTATAAAATTTCCCGGGACAAGATCCCCGGTCTGGGCCCCACCGAATATTTTTTGTATGTTGGTATCCCTGACCAAAGCAGTCGACGTGGGCAACCTATTCGTCAGCCGCGGCGGCCAACCGTCTTCCAACCTGACGCGCCCTAATCGGAGTGGACCACTGTACCGCTCATACTCTTTCATGCTCATACTTTTGTACCTTATCATACTTTCTTTTGGACTATCGCTTTCAAAAGTATGTACACATCCCAGAGTCCCACTTCACAAATGGGTGAAACAAGTCGGTGAAAACTTGTGAGGTTGGCACATAAAGCGACCTGCATCCCTCACTCGTATGCCACCAAGAGCCGACGACGAGGACGGAGGCGGTCGCGACCTAGCTACCGAAGCTGGAGTTAAACTTCAGGAGTATGAGCCCAATTAGAATTAAGATTAGCGGATAGAATTTACTGGGGTTACTCACGTACACACTCGAGTTGCGCGGTCTGAATGTTTTCTTTCGGGCTGCGTTTCGAGGTTTTTCCTGTTCTTAGATTTATATTTGGACTCACCGTTTATCTCTTACTTATGCGGCTCCGTGGCCGAGCAGATCTATACTGTGCGCGGTAGTAGCAGTAAAGTTTTGAGGGTGGGGGGGGGTTCGAATCCGAAATTATAATACTTTTTTCACTTTTTTAAGATCTCCTGAACATCAACATAATCTATGGAGATGACTCAAGAAAAAGTTAGTACTGTTTATGTAAACGACTGAAGTTATTTAACTAAAACTACCCTCCGAGGTAATCCGCATTACAAAACTTTTTACATCAAATTAAATAAAGGGCGGTAGTGCAGGGGAAAAACGAAAATTACAAAACGCTAACTCCAACGAAAACAATTAAATCAATCTAATAGACACTATCAGTGTAATTCGCCCACAATTCGTGTAATTAGGACATAAGCATGGAAAACAATCAACCGAAAGTCAGTCCACAAAACATGACATCAAGTTCACACACACTTAACACACTTGTCTAATACACTTAACTATTAATCCAATTGGTACAAACGCACGAATGCGTGAATGATGAAGAGTTGGAAGTATTATCGCAGCTGTGAAGTAGCTACTCCTACTCTTTTGCTTCATGAAGACTCGGGTACTGAACTCGATCGATTATGTAGCATACAATCTAACTTGCGTAAAAATCTTCAGCATTCACACATTCGCGCTTTTCACCCACATTTTTTTTCGTTCTGCATTCCTATGGACTACTCTCTTTCAGAAAACTGTTTTTACGGTGGCCTTTTGAAATAGAAACGCACTTTGTTCCAAATGATTGTGGCTCCTACATTCCAGGGGTAGCCATGATATTCTGTGCGCGCATACCCCTACTGTTCGTACCAAAATTAAAAATGAACGTGAGAAAAAGCAAGAAAACTAATGCTACCATAATCATATAAAAATGTTAAAGGGTATGATTTTTATAAGCGCTCAAATTGGAGTCTCTATACTTCTGTTACCGACAGAAAGGATTTCGCCACAGCATTATTTCCATCGTTTAATAACCGCTAACATCTCCCACCATATGAAAGTATTTTCGCTTTCGTCCATCAAGACCCTTTTAAAAGAATCACGGGGCTTTTGAACAAAAAGGGTAATGTTTTATGAAGCACTGTGTCACACAGTTCGGGAAAAGAATATTTCATAAATTGACAGTTGAGAGACAATCGCTTGCGACTTTCCCCTGCCCCATGGTTAATTTATTTCTTTATGTCTCAATATTTCGGGGTAGGGGGGGGGGGTCTGGCCCACCTGAATCCGCTTTTCTAAGCCACTGAATTTAATAGTTACTAGCCCATCTTCCGGCAAGAAGTGGAGTTTGATTTTTAAAAATCTGCAACCGACGATCCTGCATTTATTTCCGCGATAAACAAACGACTGGTGTAAAAAAAATTTCGGGATTTTCGACGACACCGTCGTCATCAGACATAAAACAAGGCGGTGGTATCCCAGAAAACATGTAAGTATTAAATGTTCATCGTGGAATCATCGCGGAAGCCTTCTCAAGAAAACCGGTACATTATAAAAAAATTAATACATGTGGCTTTTGGCGAATCAGCTAAAACCTTAAGACTTAAAATTAATACACGCTGAGTGAAAATATTGTTTTTATTCTTAGTAATGTCATCCAGAGCGATTTTTTGCCGACTCGTAGGGATAGAAAATCATTTTAAATCATTCATTCCCCCATCATCAAAATAAAAACAAAATTGAACATTACGCAACATGCTTCAAAATCAGAATCCGGCGTAAAAGGATGGAGGATGCGAATGGTTTTTACCACTCAGAGAACATGATAATCTTTAAAACTCATACTTTTTCCTTCCACCCTCTCCTACATTGAACTGAGTTCAACTCAAAACAATGGAATTCAGCATAGGGCGAAAGGCCATACTACCGATACTACAGCGGGCCAGCAGAGGGCATATCTGGCGCCGCAACAATACTTTCGTTTACCTTGGAACCCAGTAAAACGAAGCCGTATGGTGACATTTTATCAATTGGATTTTCCAAGCGATAGAGAGCGGATGCGATAGTATATTGTGGTGTTATAAACGAAGTTTAAACATACTGGTTACAGTATAAAACAGCTACAGTGAATAATACAACAATCATTTGAGTAGCAGATGAAGAAAATAGTCATCTCGCAGGAATTTGCAGTTAGATACAGCCGGCGGAGTACCGACTTCGACCAGCTGAGTTCGAAAATAACTCCTGCATATAAGAGATTGCATTTATTTCCTGCTATTAAATCTCATAAACGATTCCATTCAGTGGATTTCGAGTTGATACCAAAGAGCAGATCTCGCTATCTAGATTTTCCGCCACGTACATCATGGAACGGATTTTAAAGAGAGTTGCATCGAGCATCTCCGGAAGTGTGCTGGGCAACAGCCTGGAGGAGAGGCTGGATTATGAGTATATTGTCCACCTGGAGCACATTCAACCGAACTTGAATGGAATGCCCAACGAGCTTCTCAATCAGGCAGAAAAATGGTTGATATACCTGGTCGGAGTGACTACCGAAAGCCTGGAAGAAAAGGAGAGGCGAAACATCCACCTGTTCGTTCTCCTCAATGACATGGCATCCGGAACTCTCACGGGTATATACAGGAACACGAATCCCCCAAAGCCAGGGGAACCAATACGTCCGAGAATGTCCTTCGACGACACCGAGGAGGAATCGCTGGTCGCGGAGGTCATTGGAGAAGAGCTGAACGACGCTTTGTGCGCAGAACTCAACGGAGGGGATGGTGCAAATTCGGGCAAAAGAGGGCGTGTTCAAGAACATCCAGTGACACAAACTCCTGTCATCGCTAGTGACATCTCGCCTGGTGACACAAATCGTCTTTCCATGCCGGCTGAAAACAAAGAAGAAGGACACGACCATGTAAGGGGTAACACCGACGTTCGTCCATATGCCGAAGGTGAGGTAATAAATTCAATCCATTCCAATCCTGTGAACCGTGGCACATTTAATCATTCTGTCGTGCCAATTGAACAGAATACAGAAGGCAGAAACAAAGGAATTGGTCGCAAAATTGCGAACCTCAAAGAAAAAGGCTATTTGAAAAAGGCAGACGCGAGGAAACAGATTACAATAATACTCGTGTCAGTGTTGAATTTGTGGTGTTGAATTCTTAGTTTTCCCCCCTAAAAATCATGGAGCTTCATATCGTTCTTGCGTGCCAGCTAAACGGAAGGCGGAAAGTTTGGATGAGGAAAAGGGTTACATAAACGGGGAACTCAACGCCAAACGTTTCGCAATAAATGCACGCCATACTGAATCAAACAAAGCTGATGACTTTAAAAGGTCAGATGGGAAGAGAATAGCTGGAGAGAATGCCAGAATGGGATGCAGGTATACAACAAGGCGAAGGAAATGTCGTATATCCTATCGACGTCGGCGTCGTAAATGAACGCATTTATTCCGGCAACTACCGAGGTCTTCCATCCGAAAGTAAAGGAATTAAAAGGAAAAATGCGATTGGTGGCGAGAGTCGTACCTTTCATGGGAACGGTAACGTTATTAATGCACGCCACTTCTCACCAGAGCAAGTTTATGACTTGGAGAATTCTGATATGCCGCCCAAGAAGAATAAATTGTTCCATGACACACAAATGGGATGCAATGACACTCTCGGCCGTGGTGAAGATGATTTATCAAAGCCGATGTATATTCCAATGGAACGTGTTGATGCCTACAATCATCATTACATGATGGCTGAAGACGAGACACAGGAATTGGATAGTAAAATGGACTGCGATAGCCCTCTTCTTGATACCGTAGGTGACGCTATGAACCCAAGCAACATACCTTCTCAACATTCGCATGAGGAGAAAATAGTGGGCCGTAACAAACTAATTGGATGCAATCATGCTCACTGCCCTGATGAAGGGGATTTTTCAAATCCAATTTGTATCCCATCAGAACGTGTTGGCGCCAACAACTATCCATATATGCTGGCTGAAGATGATACACAGGAATGAGACAATAGAATAGGGTGGTTTCCTTCATCAAAGAAAACGAAAGGCATTCATTGCGATTCGTTACCCACCATTAGTGTATTCATAATATACAAAATTATTTTGTTTTAGATATACCGGGTTAGACGAATGGCAATGGTCCATTTTTATCCTCATTTGAAAAGGGCCAGATTGGCGCCCATGCGATGCCACTCCACGTGACGTCACAGGGACCTAGTTTCTATACGAGAAGATAGGAGTTATACGTCGTCTGAGGCTACCATTGCATGCATGAGGCGCAGAGCTCAGGGAAACATGTCTTAACAATCACTTATTAAAACTGGCTAAGGTCGGAAAGTTTTCCTCGCTTGATTAGTTATTAATAATCCTTATTTAAGCCAAGCGCTACCAGCCAGTAGGGTACTAGGGTACTAGCTGCTAGCAGCCTGCGTCGTATCAGCGTTAAGCCTCGCCTCAAGGTCACCTCGCAGGGCGGGAGGGGGAACCAGAAATACGTCACGCGGAGAGACTTCCCGACATTCATACTTAAGCGTCGCGTTTTCGCGCGCTTGAAAATTTTCACTTTTCATTTAATCGCGAAAAATAGATATCGTCATTTAAAAATCTAAAAGCGTGAAATACATACTCCAGGAGTAGTAATCTTTCGATTTAGGCAATAAAAAAATAATAGGAAACCACCCTATTGACCGCGAGAACCCATACCATCATACCGAAGGTGTTGTTATAAACGAAAGATGCCTTCCATCACAACAACCTAGTGCCTTCCACCATCCTTATGAGCCGGCTGACCACATGGAATTCTGTACCCATGCAATGGACGCGATGAAACATCGCTTCCTACCTGAATATGGCTTTGGGCATCCATGCCAACATGAGCCCACAGAAGAATGGGAAGAACGGGAAGGCGCGATGCCGGGTGACAGATTTGCAGCTGATCCACCAGCACCGAGCCGGCCCGCAGAAAAAACTGAGAATGTCAGTATCCCCTTGGTCTAGTGGACCGGACGACCCTTGCCTCCGATCAGACTTCATCTGGGTGCAAGTGCTCCTACCACGCTATCTACCAAAGACATTCATCCGAAAATGTAAGCACATGATTCAAATTGAATTAGAATTCTTTAGCCGAGGGTAGAGGGTTTCTTTCTCTGAGGATCATACGAAATATGTACAACAGCGGGCATCGATTTCTGTGCGTGAGACCAGCTTTGAAAAGGCGAAAACCTAGATTCCGCGGTAGATCTGATAGGGTGTTTAGCACGATAGCGTTTTTTCATGTTGTTTCTTTCCATTGGAATTATTATTTAAGTGAGTAGTCACGAGTATTGTTAATATTTCAATCAACACCGTAGATGAAGTAAGATACAGGTGGGAATGTACGGGAATAATTTATACCCCAGTGCACAAAAATTGAAGAAAGAGATGAACTTCTAAAATCCTTGATGGTGAAATAATTCAAACAAGTTCACATGCTCACTTAAATGACTTAATCGCTCAAAAAATTATTGGTCTTAACATTCTCTCTACTTCCGGTGAGTCCAAGGCCATTGCAAATCATATTTGAATACTAATAAATGGTGATATGCTTTATCGTTACTGATTTTTACGGTATATCTTTTCAAGACGAAAAAAGTTACAAAAATAACGAAAATTTTTAATTTTCACAAAGAGCTCGTTCACCATTATTTTTACAATTTACGTGATAATTTTTTTAAATATGGAGGGATCTAAATTTTTCTGTTTTTAATTGCGTCACCCACTTCTGGAATTCTTTGCGACGAAAAATTAACGGCCATCACCTTCTCGCGCGCAAGTTGATGAGGTAAACTGCACAATCCAAGCTCGTCGCCACTTCTCAGTTACTCCTTGATCTTGTGCATTTGTCTCAGGTGGTTTGCATTCTCACTAGCAATCAGTGGCAGGTCCAGAGAGGGAGTATACAATATGCACTTAATTATATGTAATTTTGTTCAGTAGTGGAATACATACAGGAAAGAATACCCACTGGAACGCAAATTACTAAAAAAAAGCACATAAATGTTTGTTTAAAAAAGTTAATTCTTCGAAAAAGTAGTAATTGGACAACGTTAATGTGTTGTTACAAGCTTCGAAATCCTCAAAATTTTCGTTACCTCTCCTACTCCCCCTAGTGCTGGGAAGTAACCCCCAGGAGCGCACCTTGCCCCCCCCCCCTAGTCCCTATCCTGGATGCGCAACTACCAGCGATAACTCCCCTTGATATACGATCTCCTAAAAACGAATAAATTTACCATAAAATACAGAGAAGTTACCAAATCGAGGAAACTGGATGACAAATTTCGTGTTTTATTACATTGAACTTAAAGGAGAAAAAATACGCAAGAGGGATATTTTTGGTCGAAACTATTATCTTAATTTTCTATAAAAAATTCTATCAATGAGTAGCGACTTTCTGTATGAACGACACCGTTCAAAATTTAATTCTCTTAGTATTAGAGATCAGCTAAACATTATCCATAACAATATATTTTCTTTTTTCACAGACGAAACGCATGGATTACGGCAATGCATGGGAAGGTGGAGAAAGAAAACATCATTCACACACCATTGTCGTTCATCCATGGAGGAATGAAACCAGTACCAAGGCAGAACTGGATTTCTGGGAAGAATGGTAGCTGGTGAAACTCGGCTGCGAGGAAGACAGTGGAGAGGTACAGTCACTTTCAAAAGTCGGTCCCCACGGCTAGCGCGAGCAACTACGTTTTCCGCCGAGCTCGAACTTCGGGTGTTGCCTATGACTTCTGTGCCTTGAAAGGCACAGTTTGACTTACACTTAGCGTCCGCATAAGTCCTACCGAGGCATTTTTCTCTATTCCGAAATTCTTCCCGACTTCCCTGACTCTCATCAGTGCCAGAACACAAGGCGAAGCATACGTTCTCAGTCACGCAATACTCACCCTGATTGTATTGTGAGATAAATGGTCTGAGTAGTCTGCCTTGTACAAAAAAATACCGAGATGTATCTACGCCTCAATGCACATATAAAGAAGAAACCAAAATCGGAATTCATGTCTGAAAGCGTGTTCTAAAAGTTGCCTACAAAATAAACTTATAGATTATCGCTTTAACATGTTATTACTAAACTTCATCACACTTCAAACACCATTGATGCATATTGCTCTATTTTTAAGGAAATTAGACACTCCGATTGGCGCATTCATAATTAGAATTTTCTTGGGATAAATATTATCCTACATTTTTCTAAGTGTCGAATTCGAATGTCTTTATAGTTCACATAAATACATTTTCCATAATTAAGGAAACATCGGAAGCATTAATTACAGGAAACTTAAAAAAATGAAGAGGCAATCAATTGAACAAATATTCTCATCCTTTAAATATTTACGATTTCGGACATAGCAGCCACCCAAAAAAGTTCGGCATATGTGACAGGTGTTGGGATCAAAGAGGCAAATTACAATCACATGTAGCGATTTTGGCGATATTTCAACCGTAGCCTTCGACATGTATGTACAGGCCGGAATATCCAACTTTCGATCATATTTCGATCATTATCTTAAAATCGATACAAGGCAATCCGATCTGAAAAATATAATGGAAAAATAATCTTCCCTCATGAAAAATTGCCTTATTGGTAGTTTTTACCACGTAAAAAATTAAAATACTTCTTATTCTCTATACATGGGATGGGAATAAGTTGCGGTATTCAAAATGTAGGCACCACATGTATTTCGAAAAAACTTAAACTTAGGGAGTAATTGCTATTTCAGTTATAAATATTGAAAAATGAATGAAAGTCCTTCGCCGCCGACACGGGTGAACGCGAGCATGGATGATAACGGTGACGCAAACGACAATATTAAAACTGGCGTATAACGGGCATTTACTTTTCTTTCAGAAAACGATAAGAAGAAAAAATATTGGAGTATTATGCTCGAAATGTTCAGAATATTTTATATGTAATAAATGCACAGTTAAACTGTAACCAAACTACTCATATGTTCCACTCTCTTCCTCGCGCGATGGATCACTGGCCGGAAAAATACCTTAAATTCTTCTCCTCTTTCTTCGACGGTGGAAGTGTTTGGCTGTGGGGGAGGGAGGGTTCACGGGGGCTTCTTACCTCTGAAATCATGCTTGAGCCTCTTGGCGAGGGTTAAATTAGTCAATTTGCACAAACCGATCAAGTCAAATCGATCCCCAGTAGACAAGGAACGCGTAAGCAATACGCGAAGGTCGACTTCGGAGAATAACGGAGACGGCTGCGCCGGGTATGTGGACCGACTTTTGAAAGTGACTGTACATCAGATATGGCTTCCGATCTCCAAGAGTACGAAGTAATGGTGCAAGGATTGAAAATGCTTGAGAAGAGAGGAACTCCATGAAGGGCATACAACGAATGGCTGTTTCGCTGATATTATGTTACAATAGGTGATCAAGTTCCAAATTATATTCCTTTTCTCATTGTAAAATCGAAATTGTTAGTTGTCACGCATTATGTTCATACGATGGCATGAAAAATTGTAGGTCATTCACGATGAACTATAATAGCTTAAATGCTATTAATCGAACGCTTTCATTTTGGTGATTTTTCAATTCGGTGTGATAATGTGATTTTTCCCTAGTTGTCCTACATATCATGATGCATGTCACCAAAGGCATCGTCTCAATATCACTATGGCATGCCAAAACCACATTATATTTCATTGAATGTACCCAGGCATGCATCAAAATTTGATGACGTGGTTGGCTATCTAATTGCATTGCATTATAATTTTTTTCCCTTATTCTCCAATTGATCTCCATGGATTATACATTTCACTGAATTTCGTTATTTGAATAACATCCAGAACGCGTTATTTTTTTATCAACGACCCAGAGCTGTTCGCTAATTATTTGTCCAGTTTTTCAGTTTTTAATTATTGCCACTATAAATCTCTATTTATGCGATAATTAAGCTAGAATGACGCGACCAATAACCACGTACTGTTTCAGGGAGAGCGAAAATGACGGCTCAAGTTATGACTCTTCCACGTAATCATTTTCAGAGGTGGCAAGGATGATCACAGTCCCTATTTCCATAATTTTTTTCCATTGAGTTTGCCATCACACAACACTTACGTGGAATCAACCAAAGTATTTGTTTTTCAATCAAATGCATCGAAAATCAAAATTCGCTCCACAGTTACTTCTCTGCCCCGATGGTCATGCAAGATAGGAGTTGAATTTCCACAAATGAATAAGCGCGTAAGAATTCGATAGCCTTGTATCATCCGCTGAATCTCGTGCTAGGTGTTACGAAGTTTTAAGATCAGAAAAATGTCCACAGTGTGTGTGCAGCATGTAATTTTTCGTCAGGGACACCTGATCTGTGTAATCTCTGGCTCATTACATGAAACTTTACCCTCTACACCACCGGAACGATTGAGCCCTTAAGCAGTTCCAATTCCCATTACGCCGAGGGTGTTTACAGATTCTAGGAGAGTCGTTGGCAAACATAGAGAAGAATTTGTAGCTGGATCTATTGCGCGTTGTCATAATGCGACGGATATAATTATATCCCGGTATTAAGGCCATAGTTTTTAAACCGGTTATATGACAGCATTACGAAAAGACAATTTTGGAAGACAATCAATTTTTCCGTTACCTTAGTCAATTCGATTTCGCATTCCTTAGCAATTTCATTTTATTAAGTTGTTCCATAGCAATCCTCAGGAATCTATTATTTAGTATAGAATATTGAGCAAGGCATTTCAATGTGAATTTAAAACAGACAACCTATTTCTCGGAGGTTTCAAGGTGGCTCAAATATATAATTTCGTTGTACTTGAGGGTCTCTTAGAGGTGTTCCCTTGAACGGGGGAAAAAGCATGTTTACTTAAGGGGCCTGGATACCTCGTCCGTAAGTGCCGTTTGCAGGACGCTACCTTTAACATCGCTAGGGGGGCATTTTTACACGTAAGGAGGAACCATTTTTAAAATGCATGACATACATGTAGCCTTAGTGTAAGTGTTTTCACATTTACTCACGTGGAAAGATTACGGAGGAAAAAATTGCTAACTTCCCAAAAAATAGCCTTTTTCTCGCGAGAATAACTACGCTCCAAATAGAGAATCAGAACTGATCAAACATCTGCACAAAAGCTGTGTCTTTAATAATTTCAAATATATATTATACCAGTAGAGCGTGCATGCAATCAGATTCGCGTAATATTGTAAAGCGTGGTGGATGTTTTGGCCTTTCTACGGCTCGACGACAATCACATTGCCGGCGGGGAACAGGCGCACAGGCGAACAGGCGGTCTTCCAGAGAAGGATCCCCCCACCTACACTTCCCCTCCCTACGTCGGGGTCTTTCCTTCTCCCCTCTCTCTCCCACTGCCTCTCTCTTGCCTTCCTTCTCCTCTGCTGCTTCGGGCTTCGGTATCGTAGCCGAAGAGGAATAGTATTTTGTTACGCGAGACGGGCGTGTTCAAGCGTGCCACGAGAGTGAGACTGTCTGTAAAAAAAGGCTGGGCACCCGAGTTTGAGGAGCTCCAGCGTCTAAACCAAGAAATCAATTTCAATACAACAAAAAGCATACAAAAGAGAATTAATTTCTACGTTGGATCACACACTTTTAAAAATATTTGGCTCCATAGTATTTCCTGTACGTAATTCTTTCTCAAAGAATACCAGTTTTTTGCGCGTAAAATCTAGTTGCCCAAATTTGAGCGCTTGGTATCCCCGTAGTTTTCGTTCCAATATCTTTCAATTTTGATATAATAAAGTCACATCTAGTATTAAAATTTTGTGGAAAACAAATTGTTAATGCCACTGAAAATTGATTGATTTGATGTAAACTACGCAAACCTCCCATCGCTACCAATCAATTTTCAATTGACCCATTGGTTTCGAAGTTAGCAGATATTTGGGTGTTTTTAAGGAGACTTATCTGAAAATTGCATCGGATGCTTGATTGTCTTATAGTGAGAACGGTGATAAAGATGCTATTGTCGAAGGGAACGTCATACACACGATTTCGGTGCTTACGCTTCAATGTTTGGTGTTTTTTTCTGGTGAATAATACATTTGAAGTTCTCTCGCGAACTGATCAGTGCTTTTCTTACAGCCAGTGTTTTTTTCAGACTAAGACACCGCCATAAGAACGTCTTCTACCTTGATGTTGAAAAAAGTCTTCTTGTTCAAGCACCTGATGACGTCCGTCATGCAGAAACTTTGGCTATACAAAAAGCACTCATCTGTGCCCGAGAAAGCTGTTGTTATTTTGATTTTTGTTGCATATACGTGTAATAAAATGTGTTTACACTTGTATGATGTAAATACATAGTAGGATATTGCATTTCTAGAATCGGAAATAATTATATCTAAAATACTGCGATCAAATAAAATACGAGGTGTAGCTCACAGTTCTGTTTCGTTGAGAAAAAAATATATATATATTTCACCGTTCAACAACATTGATTTTCTTGCCTTCTATGGCTAACAACATCTTTTATATCTATGATGATAACCCTTGTCTCAAACTCGTGGTTTTGTAGAAGTACCGTCAAATGATTCGTACATAAGAAAGAGACTAAAGAAGGTTAAGTACCCTATAACTCATTGCCATGCATATTTTGAGGTAATTATTGTATTTTTTGTACGCATCACGACGTATCCTAATAGTGAGTATTGAACATGCAAATTCATGCAAAAAAATCTAAATCGTGTAGTCAAATCTTCATAAATACTGTTAATTATCTTATCTGGGAGAGACCCTTGTGTTTTGCCACCTCAGTGTCGAATGTGATAGGATTCTGGGAAAGTAAACAATGGAAAAACTGACTCGTTAAGTGAAGTGGAGTTCGGAGAGTAACCGGCTAAAGATAAGGAATTATTACCCTCGAAAACCATAGTAAATGTAAGATGTCACACTTTCCCGGCGAACAACATGTATAAACTTTTCTCGGGATACAGCGCGGGTAAGATTGTGCATTGTAGCCGTGAGAATAGGTAACGAGTCGGTACCCGAAACGTCGGCGCTCTTACACAATCTTACCCGCGCGGTACCCCGAGAAGAGTTTATACATAGTAAATGCGACATATATTGTTGCAAATGGCCCAATGAAGGAGAGGAACATTTGATCCCTCATTTCATCAGTTGCGGCATATGGGAGGATATCTATCTCCCATGGGCGTACCCAGCGAGCGGCCGGAGGTGGCAGCTGTAACCCCCCCCTTAATAACACAAACCGCAAATGTATTTAACCCTCTCATGCATGGTGTCCTCATATGAGGACGCCAAATGTCTCTTGCTATAAATTAACCATATGTAACGGTGTCGGTTCCCTAAGCAGCTTTTTCATGATGTTCCGATCCAGCAGAGACAAAGAAACTTCGTATTAGTGCTACATTGTCCCTCTTGGAAGTCAGCAAAGTAGTAGGGATAGTGGCGCTGTAATCGGAGCGTGGAAGGCCATTTTCATGCTGTGCTGCATGGGTCTACAACCAGTGGATTTTGCCTGTGAGTATAAATATTTGATTTTTAATGTTGAATTAATTATTTACGGCAATAAGTTAAACAAATTTTATATCTATAAATATTTTTATTGGACAAATGTCATCCGTCCTCAAATGAGGACATTATGCATGTACAAGGTCAAATGCATGGATAGTATGGAGTTTTGTTTATTCCAAGATTTTGACATTCTTACATGCTTATAAACTCAATGGTAATTACTTTGAGTGTTATTTATTACAAGTAATGTTGTATGATATTTACAAACAGTACAAAGACTATGTACTTATTAGTTCATAATTTCTATTGCCAATAACTATACAAGTTTTTCGATAAAGTCGCTATTGATCCTTTCAAAGGAAATGAGCTTACATTAAAGTTATTTTTATCACTTCTAAGCAACTAAATGTGAATTGTTAATTTATAGCAAATATAAATATTTATAAATTAAAAGATGCATTATTTGCAATAAATAAAAGAACGTTAGTAATTCATGAGATTGTAATAATCAATAGAGCTAATTGAGATAGTATTTTTGAGAAGAATACTTGTGGCATGTAAGTTTATTAGACCTGAGACTTAATTATAGAATAACACAACCTACTGAGTTCTCTTGCTGATAGTGACCCAAAAGACCAACTGAGGACCGTTATTGACGTAAATATTTGGTGCTCCAGTTCCCATTTTTTTACTCTTTGAAATTTATAAACTTGTCATTCGCTAAAATTCTAAGTATATTTAAGTATTACAATCAGTATGTTGGCTGGAACAATATATATTTATAATCGTTTCTCAAAAAATATTTCATTGATTACCTTTTTTCAACTAGCTAACCAGTGGCATATCTTCCTCAGGATCGCATATCCATCTCAACTAGATCAAGAAAACGACTGGAGCAGAGTCAGATTGTTGAAATCCTCAATAAAGAATCACAGGATGTAATGGAATGGGATAGTGATGGCTCTATCCATGATCCACGGAACACTTAAGAATCATCTTCTTCATCTGATGATGATACCGTTGGCATTGCAACATCCAACAATTGTGCAAGTACAAGTCCATTGATATCTGTGACATTGATTGTTTGAGGCGTAACTTGGTGAAAGCCTAAATGTCCCAGAGCCTCTATTGGTCTTCAGACACTGGTTTGAAACTTTCATTAGTGGCTGAAAACATGACTAATAACAGATATGAAGAGATAAGGTGATATCTGCACTTCACAGATTCTTCTAGGATACCAGAAGATAACAGGGACAAGTTGATTAAAACCCAGCCATTTTTGGACTTTCTCCGCAAAAAATTCAATAATTCCCTCGATCTAGAAGAATTACAATTGATAGACGAGATGATAATTCCTTTTAAAGGGCGCTCATCCTTGAAAAATTATCTCCCAAAAAATAACAATGAGGAACCAAGAATAAATGGGGATACAAAACGCGGGTAAGGGCTGGGGCGTCTGGATATGTTTTCTGTTTTCAATTGTACCAGGGGATATGAAAGAAATTGGAATATGATACGTTGGAACATGCAGGGAAAACAGATCAAAAGAAGCAGTAATAAAGTTGAAGGATGAATAAGACCTAAAGAAAGGTGGGAGTTCTCCCATTGCTACTTCTTCAGATGGTATAACCGTAGCTTGGTGGTTTGGCAATAATGCAGTGCATACTGTATCATCATACGCCGGAATTCAACCCATGGGAAAAGTCAAAAGATAATAATAAGTACGTGGATGTAAACTGACCCGTGAGCATTGAAATTTATAGCAAGCATATGGGAGGGGTAGATTTCATGGATTCCCATGTTGCATTGTACAGGAACGATATACGCAACTCAAGGTGGTATATGAGGATATTTTACCACATGCTGAATGTAGCGGTGGTTAATGCCTGGCTATTCTGCAGGAAAAGCAATAATGTACCAATGGATCTACTCGAGTTCAAGAGTCGGGTGCCAAACGGACTGATTTTCAGTGACAAAGCAGAGCAATCGAGAAAAAGGGGACGGTCAAATTCATCAAGCCCTTCTTTGCAACCGATGAAGAAAAAACCGACCCATAAAGGTCAAAGATGAGCTAAGAGTAAGTAAATGTGGCCACTATCCAAAAAAGTAAAAGCAATAACGCAAATGGGTGCCGGGACAAGAGATATGCATGATAAGAGAGAGATGCACAAGCAAAACCTGGTACATGTGCGGCAATTGCACTTGGTCCCGCTATTTCCGGATTGTTTTGAAAATTTTACACGTAATATACATTCAGGGGCCCAAAAATATATATTGTAATAAATGTTAAACATTTTGTAACTATGGTAGTTTTAGGATTCATAT
Organism: Ischnura elegans; assembly: GCF_921293095.1. Classification (NCBI taxonomy): domain Eukaryota; kingdom Metazoa; phylum Arthropoda; class Insecta; order Odonata; family Coenagrionidae; genus Ischnura; species Ischnura elegans. The sequence goes on from NW_025791695.1 coordinate 30,734, forward strand.
TTAAAAATAATTTTTATCAGGAAGTGCAATTTTTTGTAAAGTTGTTATAAATGTTTGCTTGTAATTTTTGTTATTTTCCTTGCCTTGTTGCAAGGTTGATGTTAAAAATATTGAACGAGATATCATTTACACATTAACAAAATTTAGTTACAAATACCTGAAAAATACGTTTCTATGAATGTTAAATAAAGAATTAAAGACATAGCAATGCTAAAACTAGAGTTGAATATTTTTTCTACCTAAAAAATCTAAATTATAAATTCTGCGGATTTTATCAGGATGACCTGTTTCAGGCATAATGTCCCCATATGAGGACGTCAAAATTTTGCCATGTAATGGCAAAAATGTTTATTAATAACAATATTATTTCAATACTATGGTCAATCACACGTAGAAACTCGATTTAAAAAAATTATATCGCTTGGATTTAGTAACTCATGCATGAGAGGGTTAAGAAAAATAATATTTTTTCAAGTAAATAATTTTAAAAACCAATAAAGAGCTGTTACAGTTTCCTTAAATGTTAATTTCATTCACCTTTTCCATGCTTAAATCTTACCTGCTAGTCCTGGGGGGTGTTTCAGAGTCTCCCTTTCCGAGCGGATCGGGTGACTTGACGCGGATTCTACGTCACTTACTATCGGCCAGGTAATCCGTGCGTTTCAGACTGGCTTCCTATCGACTCAAGGCCGGCTTCCCGATCGGATAGAAGTCGAGTGGGCTAGAGGTGACGGAAACTCATTCCGGTTACGAGTGGAGATATGTTATAATGCTGTTTTTTTATTAAGTATTTGGCTATAATAAAATCATACAACATTATTTCATGAGTGCTGATATATGTGGATATTCTGATAGAGTAATATAAGTGTAAGTGACTTTAATTCTCGTTTAACCCTCGCCACCTGTTACTAAAAAAATTACGTCCTACCTACTTGGGGTCTTTTTTGACCCCATCGTGGATATTATTTTTTTAATGAAAAATAATACTCCAATGACTTATATTAATGAGTATTTTATTTGAACACATAACAGGTCAATTAACAGAAAAATCCCACTCCAATATATACATTGGATAATTTACAAAAAATTAAAAATATTACAATTTTTAGAATTGAATGAGGACACAATAGAACTACATATTTAAGTACATAGTTTGATTATCTGAATGCATATTTTTAAAAGTTAACATTTGCACTGTAATTTTAAAACTTTGTTATTACAATTTACAAAGAAATTGTAATAAAAATAAAATATTTTAACAAATTCTGATGACTCAAAATATTTGTGGCAAATTTTAATCTGAATCTTCATCTCCACTACCATTACTGTCACATTGCATACAGATGCTTCTCTTTTGAACATGATTACTACACACATATCTATTGCAAATATTACAATGAGTATTGGTTTTTTTGTCACTCTTACGTGGGCATATGCAACATCTACCACGCTTATTTTTGGACATAATTTCGATTTCATTTTCTGGCAGAATGTTGCCAATCCCAGCATTTTTTATGGCAGTCTGAATTCTTTTTGTTTGGCAACCGGTTTTTCCTATTCGACGATGAATTTCAGGCGTTATCAATTCTTTTGCTAATTCTAAAAGGAACCGCCGCCTAGAATTTTTTCCGCGGAAAGAGGGGTATTTTCTCAAATACATTTGATATGCATTTATACCTGCAAGGTCCACGATATCAAAGAAGATAGTCAATGGCCATCGTCTAGTCCCTCTTTTTACAGAATACTGTCGAGCCATTTGATCCACAGTATCCACACCAAATTTTGTTGAGTTGTAATAGAGAATTACTTCTGGTTTTTTCTTTTCAGAGGAACATATTTCAAATGCCTTATGTTGAGTAGACAATAATACCACTGATTTTCCTTTGCTGGGGACATAAGAAGTCAAAAGTGTGTTATGGGAAAATGCAAAATTTGAGGAATTAATCTCCCTGTTTTTTGATGGGAGCATTATTGGTGGCAATTCCCTGCGATTTTTTCGCATTGTACCCACGAGTGTTAGGGATAATTTTAATAAATCTTGGCCAAGATCAAAACTTGTAAAAAAATTATCTGTGGTGATGTTTCGACCAGACCCACTCAAGTGACTCACCAGATCCATTACTACCCGCTTCTCTTGCTGTATTTCACGCATATCTCCATGTTTACCTGCGTAGATTTGCAAATTTACAATGTACATATTTTCGCAATCCACAGCCATCCAAATTTTAATGCCGTATTTTCCTGGTTTCGAGGGAATATATACTTTAAAAGCACACCTTCCTCTAAAAGTACATAAATGTTCATCAACAGTGATATTCGGACCCGGAATGAATGAACTTTTACATGCACTAGAAAATAAGTTCATCATTTCTGACACAGCTTCTGCCTTGTTTTTTGTTTCCCTTTTGCGTGCTTCCCGAGTTTCTTTATTATCAAATCTTAAACAGCTTAGAATATTTTCAAAGCGACTTCTTGACATAGTTGCTTTAAAAATTGGAAATCCAAATTCATCTGACCAAAATTCGTTCAAAGGTTTTCCTCGCCCTTTCTGAACACCGTATGTGATACACAGGCCAAGAAAAGCTAAAAACTCAATGGAATCGAGGTTCTTCCATTTGCGTAAGCTTTTCCTATCCTTGATTTGATTTGCCCGTTGATTAGTGTATTGACAAATATTTTTAACCATTAAATCAGTTATAAAGCATCGAAAAAATTCAGATTTTTCCACACACTGAATATGTCCTGGGAAACCTGCGTCCTGCCTGATAATATTCCTGGAGAGTATTTTTCCAGGCGTCTTTGGCTCCACAGTATCCCATTTTATTTTTTCATCTTTACTCACCATGAACCGTGAATCGTCTTTGACTTTCATTCACTTTGACATTCATCTTGTATTTCCTCATCCTCCTCTTGGTCTTCTATTTCCACCTCCATGTTGTCTTCCTCTGCTTCACTTCCATCACTCTCATTTGGAATGTCTTCTTCATCTGAGCCAAATAAATCGGTAAGAGCTTCGTTCTCGCTGTATCCAGGAGCAAATTTGACTCTATAGGCTGCCATAATTAGGAATTATTCCTGTATAACCTAATCCTACATTCGACAAGAGGAGATATGCATAAGAATACACCCTAATAAGTAGGAGTTGCAATTACATCGCACTTGGCAAATAAAACAACACTAACCATTCAACAAATGCATATGCCGTTGACAAAGTGATTTTTTTTGCTTTGCTCTTAAATCCACTAGATGCAATATTTAAAACACATCGATTCCTTCAAAACCCTCACAAAAATATTGTGATTATTTCCTCACGGGAGCTGAAAAAAAAGGAAAGTGGAACTACGAGAGGCTTCAAAAACTTCATATAACCTAGTAAATATATGAATCAGAACAATTTCCCGTAAAGGAAATAAAATTAGTACTGAAGTAGTTGGTAGGTAGTACTATGGTTTACAAAGAAACACTTACCGGTCCGCTAATAATTCGAATGTGGGAGATACTCTTGAGCCGGATACAAAGGTTAGCTATGACTTCTGCAGTCGACGGAGGCGTGACCACAAGTGACGATTCTCACTGTATATGCCGAGCTCATATCAGAGGCCGAATACTACTACTAATTGTAAGTAAGTCAAGATACGAGTGGAGAGAACAATTGAGAGAGATTGCTGGTTACAAAGAAAGCACACTGTTGATGAAGAATCAGCTCTGCGAAGATATCAGTTAGATTCAAAGTTGCAGAGCAATGAGGGCTTCTACAATCATCAGAGGAGCGACCACAAGTTATCTCTCTGTATCAGCTGAGCTTATTTCAGTGGACGAATATTACGACGCCCGGAGAAAACATTGACTAGGCCTTGCTGATTACAAAGAAAACACCCTGATGGCGAAGAATTAGCTCTGCGCTGATAATATTTGGGTTGGAAGCTGCAGAGCAAGCTGAAAACGTAGTCTGCTAGCAATCACTTGGTATTATTCAGCTGTTTTTATGAGATGGGGTGAGGTGAACATGATTGACTGCTTATGAGTTAGTCTCCAAGTTCAATCATTTGACACTGCTGGTATGGAATAGATTTTGCTTTTGGTTAGCTAATCCTCTATTCATTTCCCTAAGTGGTAATAAAGCTTTTTCAATACGACGGTGTATATTACCATTATATCAAATTCGGTATCACATGCGAAGGAAATACACCCAAAAAATCCATGGCGATCTTCTACGATGTTCTTCCCTTCTAATAATTTTAACATTCAATATTTTACTCATTTTATGATTAAAATGCTAATATTTATTCCTTACATGACAGAGTCATCAAAAAGCAAACATTTGTTCAATTACTTATGAAAGACGATGATAATTCACCTCCAGGTGTTGAATCACGATCGGGGAGATTTTAGTTCCACATGCCCTACCTGGGGTCAGAATTGACCCCAAGCCAGAAATTATTTTTTTTAGGATTCTTGATGCAAATGCTTTGAAAATGAAAAATGGAATTGATGTAAACTTGTTTTATAGGAGCATTCCTAAAATAATATGAATTAAACTGTAAAAGTTAAAAAGTTATTCACATTTTTCTATGAGCTGGGGTCAAAAAAGACCCCAGGTAGGTAGGGAGGGTTAAATTAGGCGATAAATAGGCAGACTGTATCATTGACGGTACAAGTCCGTTTGCGTTGTTATTTGGACGATTAATTTGGCAAAAAGAACGTGAAACAAGTTGGAATGCATGGCGTAATGACTTCCAAATATGCAGGTAACATAACGCATTGAATACGTGTCCGTGGGTTTGGAAGTATAACAATTTGTCTAGTTTGAAATGATTGTGTGTGTGACTTGGCATCGTAGTTACATCGAAATTAGACGTGGGTATGTACCTAATTCAATTGATTCCATGGTATACATTCTAAATATTCATTTTAATGTGAAATATTAGTTCAAGCATAACGGGAAGAGCCACGGTATCAAATACCGAAGCTCCCTCATACCATCCTTTTATTTATAGGTTACAAATTTTAGCCTTAACTAGACAAGTGACGGTGACGCAGCGGGTTTAGGCAGTATCCAGCGGGGTAAAGGCTATGAGTTCGATTCCCTTTTGCAGCGACTATTTTTTTCTTTGTAGAATTAACGCTCGCTGAAATATAACTTGTAAGATGTATTTAAGGGTGCATCGATAGCAACAATTTGTCATTTTCGTACCAAATAAAATGGTATTATAGAAATAACCGAGAACGTGCAAAACAGATAACAAACTAACCAAATTATTTTGCGTTATTTTAACGTACATAACTCAAGCCATTACTAATAATGGACACTATTCAACCTATATTAATCGCTGTATTTCCTTCCAGCGTACCTTCACTTTCACGGAAAAATTGTAAGACGTTTACGGCATATCATGAAGGCCATAACATCATTTATGATGGTCAATATTCATATTTAATTGAGATAATGAATGAAAATATGACAATTTGGTTAAACAATAGAGTAAGTAAACCATATGTTGTTGGAAAAAATGATGGATATCGCGACTACCAGTAGGTTAGTTCTTAAGAACAATCAACTATGCTCTAACGAGAATGAAAAGAACAAACTCGTTCAAAAATTTCCTTCACTCCCGTAATTTGCTCAAATCGACAGGGTATTACGTTAGTAAAACTACAGACGAACAATTCTAAAATAATTTTACCCGGTAACAACGTCAATTATGTGACAATGTATCAATTAGCACTTATTTATGCCCGTATATACCTTTCGCCTCCCTTGTCAAGTATCAAATCTTGCGGGAGGTTATTTTCGCTGCTCACTTGTCACTCGAAAATTGTGACGTTTTCTCGTTTCCCGGAGGAGGATGACTGTTGACGTCATACCAAAAGCGGAACGCTTTCCGATAGTATGTGTGAAAAGCACGGAAGACGAGCGTAGGATAGGTTCCCGATC
>NW_025791696.1:0-78571 GCF_921293095.1 Ischnura elegans
CTACTGACGATCGTGTTCGAATTCGCTAGAAAATACACTTTTCTCCTCGTTTCACCAATTATAGCATTAAAGTCTATTTTTTCATTTTTTTCTGTAGAAAATAGCAAGGTGTCAGGTTTTTTCTTAGCGGATTAAGCTTTTCTGAGAATAAAGAGAATCGTTGACCCCCGTAATATTGACGCTTCCCTTAAACGATGCTACGCAAAATGAAAGTATCAGTAAAATTTACAAAAATAGTATTCCTTCAAAAATATGTATAAGAGAAATGTCTCTCTTCCCAACAAATAAATAAAATTTTGCGATTGAGTGTTGCGACAAAAGATACTCTATCGCATACTGCGATATATTTATATTTGCTTTTAATTCTTTTCAGAAGCTCATAACTTCTCCCTTTTGAAAATAGCAACCAAAATTGTATTATGATATAATATTTCTTGGAGTTTAGGTCATTTTAAAAATAAGTCTTCATCAAGATTTTATATAAGCATATATATATGAGAAAAGAATGGAATACACAAAAATTTTGACATACCTCTTAACTTTGAACATATTTATTGATGTTTTGTTGCTAAGGTATTGCCACACCTAGGTTACCATTAATTTTGATGTAAAGATCAAAATTAATGGTAACGTAGGTGTGGCAATACCTTAGCAACAAAACATCAATAAATATGTTCAAAGTTAAGAGGTATGTAAGAGCCCTGATGATGATTTAAAAAGAAACCGAAACGTTGGCTGAAACTTATTTAAAAAATTACCTAAACTCCAATAAATATTATATCATATACTAAACAAGGTCAAGAAAAGGAAAAAAAAATAATAATTATCAAAATTGTATTCAAATGGCTGAGATAAACTAGACATATACGGCCGTATTCATAGATTTCCGCTAAAACACGCTAGTAGGGCGACTAACTTAGTCGGCTACTAAGACCTTTTAGTCGCCTACTAAGATATGGTATTCATGGATTGTATTACGTTAGCTACTAAGAGCTACTAACTTAGTATGCTACTAGCCAGCTCGGCAGCCGATACTCGGTAGCGATTTGAGTTCAACCCGCTAGGCTACGCTTGACAACACTGCATCTGACTCCTCCGCGGCGCGGAAAATTCGAAACACTATCAAACAAATGAAAGTGATTCAGCAAAATGCATTGAAATTTTTCCTTCATAATGGATAATTCGATGTGATATCGCATCTCAGACATATTTTTTTATTGCTGTACACAAAAATTATGCAATACCTTTGGGAAAGGGTAGAATTATGAGTAATACCGAAGCATTTGTATGTTTGAGATGCAGTTATTGCTTTACAAACGGCCGTATATTTATTGATCATATACATTGCGTATTGTTTGCACTTCCGATATTTGTTTCCATTAGTGTATGCGTGATTAGTATGGAAAAACATAACCAGCAACGTCAGTATTATACATATCTGTATTCGGAAAGCAGAAATACACCTCAATGTCGGAGTAGAAAAGAAAACTTTTGCAATGCAGAAATGAAACGTTAAGAAAATAACGTTGAGATAAATGTGTGAATGATACACATTTATTACGTTACAAACACCTACGTGCGAGCAATTAGTGACATCTTTTTTTGGAACTCCTAAAATGTTAGTCAAGGAAACAACAATCTGTTTCGCTACATTTAAATATTTCAAATATTGACAGCGTGCGGAAATATACGGCATATAGTTTACTAGAGGTGGTTAATGTAATAACAAAGCATAATTAACGTAACTTGTTTTACTTATTTATTGCTGATCATATCACAAATAGCACTACAACGCACACAACATTTCACTTCGCATTTCACGAGCTGTCTTTATGACACTTATAATCCGTACATTCTGAATCAACTGGTTCAATGAAAATCTTGACTCACACTTAATTTAAAACACTATAACGTAACTCTAGTAAACAATAATAATCAGTTTTCCAATCACTCTGCACGCACCAAAAGAATTTGCACTCGTTGACGTTCGAAAGAATTCTTCACATCTCACTTCCCACTCATCACTAATGATTTAGAATCAGTTGATGCTATTTCACATTACCATTACGTAGACAATGAAATAAATAGGCTGAAACAAATTTTTAAACCAGAAATTGTAACATCAACAAACTTCCAATCTCACTCTCCACTACCACTCGCACCGTAACCAAAACAAAAACAACAGCGCAACGAAATACGCGGAATGTAAACACTGCCGAAAGCTCACGATAAAGTTACTAGAATAAGTAATATAATCAAACACAAATTAAAAGCGCACAAACGAATGAAAATTTATAATCGTTTGCTGTATCCCTAAAGAACAACTGCTTCAAATATGAAACATATGCCCTTCGCAACACCTTTGATCGAAATGGTTAAACCAGTATGAAAGAAATAAATAATTTTGTCGTAGCTCATACGCTCACAAATCACTTCACTTGTCGCTTCACTCTTTACTTCATCGTCTATATGCAATCAATTCACTTAGGGGCGCATTGAATGTACAAATTGTGTTCACCTACGCTAGAGGCACAAGTTCCCTGCAAGTCGTAGCTTCCTCGCAGCTACGAAAAACTTTCAATTCCTGTCAACAATTACACTACATACGTTGCCTGCCTTACTTGAAGGATGGATTCTCGTATTCCATTTTGGCACAAATGCATAAAAACTCTATTACAGTATACAAATAAAACCGGAGTTCGATCATCCACAACGGTCCGCCATATTTAGTAGCTCCCTTAGACAAGGCCGGAGGGCGACTAAGAACCGGCTACTAAGATAGTAGCATACTAAGCTTAGTAGCCCTTACTAACGATCTATGAATACCATTTTCCTAGTATGCTACTACTTAGAACGCTACTTGGGCGTTAGTAGCTTACTAAGGAAACTATGAATACGGCCAATAGGGTCTATGAAGCAATCTTAACGGCAATGCATAAAATATTTGAAACGATTTTCGATATTTTATCTGTTAATATGCGCTTTTATGAAAGGGTACGATGAAAATGGATTAAAAGGAATGCTGGGGTAAATCATCAATTTTCATTGTGAATTCCGATTTTTACGTCATAAAGTTTACAAGTAATACGTAACAGAATAAAAGTTTCACTGACGGACTGCGAGACAATAAAACCAGAGTGATCGGATCGAATTAATCCGCTTGTTGCGATTTAATACGTTTCATCAGAGAATTCGTTGAGTTATTGGAGTTGAAAAAAACACTCCACGAAAGACCACATCGATTGCACGGATTTGATAGCTATTTTTTGGCACTCAATTTTCAACAATAGTCCATTTCAGTAACTCCCTATAATCCAATTTATGACGTCACTTGGTATGAAAAAATATTTCCTCATGCTATTTCACCTCCAAATTCAACCTTTCCGTTTTTTACAGCACTCAACGAATGCAAACATTACCTTGTCACTCGCACCGACATTTCGTTTCGCTATCTGGGAGTGCTGGATTGAGTTATGCCTGCACGATCGTGAGTCAAAAGCAGTGGGGAGTAAGCATAACGACTTTCTATGGACAGTTGAAGAGCAAGTGTAGATGAAAACGTACAACGTTTCCGTTGCGCCAGCCATTTACTTTCACCATTGAATAAAACATCCTAGGCGCAAGCAATGAGGGTGAGGTTATCGGTCCTCATTGTGCCGCAGAAAAGCGTTTTGAATACGCCAATATGCTCTCAGGTAGACTACGCCCTTGATGGTGTGACTGTGTCATAGCTGTGGTTGATAAGGAAACGCATTGTAAATAAAATATTAGAGTTCAAAACCTTTAACTTGTGTAATTTCGTAAGACCAATTTATAAATTTCCGCGTTCTAGGATGTGTGTTTGAAAATTATCGGAATCATTCCGATTGGTTGTAGTTACGAGTGGCTGGCTAGGAGATCAGAGTTGAAATTTTACGTCTCTACGGCTTATTTTGTGATCTCGTGTTCGCACTGAAACATTTCAAACGCCTGAATTCCATTGCGTTGCGAACTATTCAGAAGCAACTGCTCGTTACGAAACAGAACGATACGCTTCCGATCAGTTCCAGACACGCAATAAAAAGTGAAATAAAAATAGTTCCTAACGTTATGACCCACAATGCGATAATTGGGTGGTTTCCTTCATCAAAGAAAACGAAAGGCATTGATTGCGATTCGTTACCCACCATTAGTGTATTCATAATATACAAATTATTTTGTTTTAGAAATACCGGGTTAGACGAATGGCAAAGGTCCATTTTTATCCTCACTTGAAAAGGGCCAGATTGGCACCCATGCGATGCCACTCCACGTGACGTCACAGGGACCTAGTTTTATAGGAGAAGATAGGAGTTATACATCGTCTGAGGTTACCAGTGCATGCATGAGGCGTAGAGCTCAGGGAAACATGTCTGAACAATCACTTATTTAAACTGGCTAAGGTCGGAAAGTTTTCCTCGTTTGATAAGTTATTAATAATCCTTATTTAAGCCAAGCGCTACCAGCCAGCAGGGTACTAGGCTACCCGCTAGCAGCCTGCGTCGTATCAGCGCTAAGCCTCGCCTCAAGGTCACCTCGCAGGGCGGCAACGGGAACCAGAAATACGTCACGCGGAGAGATTTCCCGGCATTCATACTTAGTCGCGTTTTCGCGCGCTTGAAAGTTTTCACTTTTCATTTAATCGCGAAAAATAGATGTCGTCATTTAAAAATCTAAAAGCGTGAAATACGTACTCCAGGAGTAATAATCTTTCGATTTAGGCAATAAAAAAATAATAGGAAACCACCCTATTGGGTCAGAAATAACACGAAAAATGTGTCAAAGAAGCCCCTCAATACCACAAAATTTACACACGTGGTTAAACGCAAGGTGAAGCAAATTCCCAACTATCCAAAAAAGATCAATAAAAATAAACCACAATAATCCCAAACTCTTCTCTAAAGCATTTATTGCGAACTATTATGCATTTTTATGTGCTGCTATAATTTGATATGAAAAACATAATTTTTATCATTTTCTAAAGTTTCTGAGGTCCGTATTGTGAGATGACTTCCGTAATGTAGAATTATCGCCAGGTATCAATGAAGGGCTTAATTATTGGACTCATTTGAATTACAATTTTATGTTATCACTTTCGTGGTGTTCAGAAGCTCTCTTGAACATATTCAGTTACAAAATGAAAGCAATAGAGTTCAGAATTGGCCACTTAAACTGTTTTTTGAGGTGAAAATTAATCATATTTCAAGAAATGTGATGTTGCAAAGTTGTCGCAGTACATAGGTTGTTACCTACGATGACTCATGCGAAATAAAATTGATATACGGCAGTGATGCAAACAATGATGGTAGGTGCCTTAAGATAACCCTAATGGCATGAACGGGTTTAGTTTTCTAGGTCATGAATCTATCCAAGGCTGTCATGAAGGTAGCAGTCCCCGCGTCATAAATAAGTGATTGACTATCTGGAAACGACGATGCTGAATATTTTCGACAGATAATGATAGATGCGGTGAATATCTGAAATTTCAGCAGCGTGAGTCTAGGAAGTTTTAAGTTGCTTGTGAATCAATATAAATTACGAAAATTATTACTTAATTTAACAACGGAGAACAATTTTTCACATATTTCCTGTTGACTTCAATTACTAAAATAGGCATGCTGATTTCAAAACTCTACTTAAATTTTTTCTTCCACACCAAGTTTTTTCAATACACCTTTATGATCGTAACCACTCTCCGCTAGGCTTAACGAGATCTCAGAAGGCATTATTGCTCTCCAATAGGGTAGTTTCATTCATCAAAGAAAAGGAAAGGCATTGATTGCGATTCGTTACCACCATTAGCGTATTCATAATAGCCAAATTATTTGGTTTTAGAAATCCCAGTTTAGACGAATGCTATAAAAATTTAACGCTATTTAAAAATGGGCCAGATTGGCGCCCATGCAATGTCACTCCACGTGACGTCACAGGGACTTAGATGCTATACGAGTGGTAAGGAGTTTAACATCGTCTGAGATTACCAATACATGCCTGAGACACAGAGCTCATAGAAACATGTCTTCATAATCACCTATTGAAATTGCCTATGGTCGGAAAGTTTCCTTCGTTTGATAGGTTATTAATAATTCTTATTTACGCCAAGCGTTACCTGCTAGCAGGGTATTCTGCAACCTGTTAGCAGCCTGCATTGTAACGGCGCTCATAGCCTCGCATCAAGGTGACCTACACAGCGGCGGCCGGAACCAGTATGACGTCACACGGGCTTTTCGCTGCGTTAATACTCAGCTTCCGCGTTTTCGCGCGCTTGAAAATTTTCACTTTTCATTTAATCGCGAAAAATAGATATCGTCACTGAAAAATCTAAAAGCATGATTTACGTACTCCAGGAGTAATAATCTTTCGATTCAGGCAATGAAAAATAAATTGCCGTGGGAGAACCGCGACAGATGAGTTAGTTATTCCGGAGATCATATAGTGAGACTTGCTTCTTGGGTGAAGCTTTGGTGTTTTGCAGGTTGCATACACGGATTTATTTTGTCGGTTCACGAGCATCGGTAAACCATACCATTTAATAGATTACATACAAATTTCCTGCATGGAAAGTATGTAGGGTAAGATTTCTCCTTACATTCCTTCATTCGAATTCTTTACATTCATGCATTTATAACACATGTGGCAAAAAGAGGGTATCCCGTAGCTTACAAATTTGAAAGGATAGACAAAAACTGAGATAAATTTCTTATTCGGAGGCTAAAAGTTAGTCAAGAACAAGTATAAAATCTAAGACAACATAATGACTGTTCCCCAGTGTAATTTATTCCATCAGTGGAATTTTTGGCATCAGTCAAGTCTTACTTAACTCACCGGTATACGGGTCGCAAACGAAGCAAAGACAGGAATTCCTCCCCTGAAATTTCATTATTCTAAATAGTTTGCATACCAGCATTTAGTCTTTCTTTTTCCATGTGGGCACAGGAAAATAATTGCTTAAAATAGGTATCCACTCACAGACCGTAACCTTTCCATACCAATACTACCACATTACCTCTTCCTCAATTCTAATTATATGACGGAATTTATGGCGCTGTGGGCCAAGTTGCTTAAATTCCCTGTAAAATACCGCTGTAATTAATACATATTTTTGGTGCATATGTTTCTTGACGGATGGACCTGAAAAAAATACAGGCTCAATAGCCAACCAGGTGATTTTCCGCGCGTTGAAATTGACGTGTATATAAATATCCGTTACCAAAGCTAATTTGAGAAAACCTTGATTATCATAGCAATTAAATCTTCCTTATGTCTTTTTACTAGTTATACTTCGTACAATAGGTTGCCATAATTCAGACAAATCTCGAATATAACCACCAATCGCAAATTCTACCCTCCTTTTTTTTTTTAACAAAATCTGTCTAATTGAGACATTCTGTTAGCCTGCTACTTAAAAAGTGAAACATGAAATTCCACTGCTGTAATGCGTTTAAATTTTGGACAAAACATTTCCTTCTTTTTAGAAAAGACAAAGGAAAGGTTTCACGGATAATCTTCAGGCTTATACCAACCATTTTATTGTGAGTATTAAACTTTATCAATTTTTTGAGGAAGAACTTAATAATTAGGAAAGAATTTTTCAATATATTTTTCATAATTCCTCTACAGCACTTTTACTGGAATACTTAATAGTTCTACTGTACTGCACAGGTTTATATTTTTGCATAAACTCTATGCTGATCTGATCGACTTCAATTCCTTGATATTTCATGTAATTGAGAACTTTGGGTGCTATATTTAGTGATAGACATCCGATAGTCATACATCACATTATTAAAATCTAAAAATATATCCTCATTCCATCACACATGGCGGTATTCGTCGGAAATCAATATTACTCGGGTGAAAATAAACTACCAGAGAAATTTGAATTCCCTCCGCAATCCTAAAAATATTCCAGACCTCAACTTCCAAGTGCATATTCCTCTCCTATACATAGCACACGAGGAACTTTTCCATCTATTTTATCCCTCAAAGTTGAAGGGAGAAGTAGGAGAAAAATTGCGGAAGATATTCGGAGTGTAGGCGACAGACTTTCTCTTCCCACTATGAAGTCCGGATGATGTTGAATATGAATTTCGGCCCCAGTTTTATTGGTTACCGCCCACGGAAGCAGGAAGACATGATAAAAGGAAAATGCACGAATGTGCCGACACTTTGGCTTTGACAAGAGGGAAAATAAGAATGCTGGGGGGACGCAGGGAGATGAATAAGCTAGAAATACAGGGAGGTAAACAGGCGGAAAATGCTCCGAAGAACTGATAGCTAACACCAAATTCCAGCATCACAATAAATGAGGAAAGATCTAGTCACGTATTCTGTGAAGAGTATTATTCAAATTTCATCTATGTACCATAAAATCCATTTCCGCCCACTCACTCACTAACTGATGCATATAAATGCTTGGGGTGAACGAGACGAGGTACGACAAAAAGTAATGGAATTGCTCTAAAATCGTCTGAAACTCTCTGAAAATTTTTCGAAACAGTAAATTGCCTATTGTCTCTCTATGTGTTGACAACTGCCTTAATTTTTCTACACGTTGGGAGCATTTGGGGGCAAAAAAATCGATTTTCCAAAAAGGACATTTTTTTCGAATATAGACGATGTGAGGTCGAGAAATTATTTTCTGACCGATAGGAGCAATTTTAATTTTGGCCAAATCTTGCAATTTCGTAATTTCTTAAATTATATTGTATCAACAACGGAGATACGGTAATGTGTCATAGATTTCAGCAAAAATTGTAAGAACTGGCGGAGAGAGACCAGGAAAGGCGGTAGGGGCAGAGTGAAAGTAGGCGAAGTTAAATTTTAAGATCGGAAAGATTTTTTAAATTCATACCAGAGAAGATTTGGTACCTTTTATTGATTTTTCGTCAAATCTTCCTCTCTAGGATGGAGAAATATAGGTATTCTTAATTGTTTTACGAAAACTAGCCAGAAGAAATAAATGTACCCACCTCTCTCCTTCTGTTACAGGGACCAATAGTCCCGTCGAAGACATTCGATATTGGCCAAACAGAGGAGAGTCAGGTCGCAAAATTTTGCACAGTGGTAGAGACGAGTCTCTAGGACAACCCACTTAAACTTCTAAATCTCGTAAAAAAATGTGAACTTTTTTGCGAAAATTATAGTGAAACGATATAATTTAATAAATGAAAATTGAAATCATTTGCTACAAAAAGTTAATATCATCTTCTATTTAATAGTTGTAGTTCATGAGTTATAGAGGATTTAAAATGTGCAATCAAAAAAATGTTATTTAAATAATATTAAATCAAAGTTTACAGTTAAATTAACGCTGAACTATCAAAAATATTTTTTTATTGAAAAAAAAAAAAACGTTCAGCTCTTGTGGTTCAAGTAGTCTACACAAAATTGGGGGAATTCGTTCAACTCCAGGAGAAGGCAAATTGATTATTCTCGTGAAATTTCCCGCTTTGCGCGCGATGGTTATCTTCTGCTTAGAATCGACTCCTTTACTACAGTGGGTGCTTTCCATTCATGCGACTCATGAGTCGACTTGTGTCGGCTCGCGGCATTTGTTTATAACTCTCCTATTCCTGTGCGTTACCGTTTGTTGACTTGTGTCACAACAGTCGGCGACACACACCGAATGGAACACGAAAACCGCGACGCAAGTCGACTTGTGTCGACGTGTGTCAATGAATGGAAAGCACCCAGTTAGATTGCATTAAACATCACAATTTTAAACCTCTGCTTTAACCTTGGTATTGTGAAGTTAGGTGCACGTGTACGAGCTGCCTGGCAGTGTTGTTTGTCGGGTCGCAAAAGCCAACTTCACTTCTATTCATTATAAATCCTCAGGAAATAGAATACCGTAGTGGTAAAAAAATTAGAGATCTAAGTTTCCATGTTGGGAGACATTGAATTGGTGATAGATACATTGTATTTTCGTAACCACGGTCATTTTTCTAAAATTATTTTAACGTAAAATTGTGTTACGATGCTCTCCGGCGAACACATTTGATATGATGGCGCCATGAGCTATATGTATGGATGCACGCAGGAAGTATTAAAATATTTGCAGCAAAAATAATCCAATCAAATCGTATTAGAGAAAAAAATATTCAATCAAATATTTCTTCGCAGATTATATCATCCATCGACCGAAGTTATGAATATGAATGAATTCGGTGACATTTGGGGAGAATAGGAATTTATTCATCTTCATAATATTTCCCAATGCTGTTCATTACACAAGCACGTAAACTATCGAGTGTGTCTTTTTAAGTAACACTTCGTTTTGGCAATGACGCCTAGCCAAATCCTCAACATCATGCTGGAGGAAACGAAAGCAAATACTCTCTGATTTCATACTATCAGACACTTTATTCACTTTCTCCCTGGTCTGAAACAATATAACGATTGAATATGTTCTTCAAGTCATTGCTTTTGGTAAAGGCACTTGAAACAACGGAGAATCTTATAAAATCGTTTCGAGCTCGGTTTGGTGGAAGTTCGATACTTCGATGATAAATGAACAAAAATGATGGCATCCACACTTATAATTCAAAACTCAACAACCGAACATGGTTTCAACACATTGTAAATGCAACACCTTGCATTGCAAGGCTTTGAACATGACAAAATGTGTTGAAACCATGGTCGGTTATTAAGTTTTGAATTAAAAATGTGGAAATTACCATTTGCGTCCTTGTATCATGGATAAAAGAGCATCAGAATCCATAGTAATTGTAATACTATTCTTATAATTGTCCAACGTCTTATTCCATTAGAATGCACAGTTGGTCTAATCTCGTAAACGCAGTTATGCATCAACCGGCTAACATTTGTCCTATTAATGCTTAATGATTTTACAACTGAGGCAAGAGAATGATTACTGATTTCCTAATTTGCTCTGCCACTCTGAATTCCAATTTCATGCACAATGAATTAACAACAGCAATTTTCGTCACGTAATTGCATGACAACGTACTTCAATCCCTTCAAATGGTCTTCCATACTGGTAATGATAACGGCTCCTCTAAATTGTGCATTTCAGAATTATCTGCGCCGACCCTTTTCGCTAATGAAAATTTCCCGCTAATGTTCGAGTACTTCAGTATGACCCAAATTAGAGGCACGTTCGTGTCATTTCCTTCCCTTTGCTCGCGAAGTGACTTGAGAGGAAGTGAGAGATATAACGGTTCGGTCACACGGTACGTAATCCGCCTTTGCTTTCTCTTTCGAAAGCACGCGATGTATAGCGAGCGGTGATTCCTGGGAGGGAATGATCAAGCACAATTTCGTACGCGCATTAAGTGTGCTTAAAGGACTCTATCAACAATGCAGAATAGGTTCCCTTAAAAATTAGGGATGGGTTGAACAGCATTTTTCTCGAATTCAAATATCGAATAGGAATACCTATTTTTTTCCGAATACCTACTCGAATATCTAGTACGAGCGTGATGCGCCCGCTCCCAGCGGGCTTCCCCCGCTCTTTTCAATGCAGGTCCACAGAGGGATAGGCGCGTTTCTAATTATAAAATGTAGATAAAAAGGCAGGGTCTTATGTACAAATTTAATTGGAATGTTCATGTACAAATTGAGGTCAGAGGACCTCTTTAAACACAACATTGGAAGTAATTACACTATCCTCTGTTAAACGCACATGATGACTCATACTTACGTATCAACAGGAGACTTGAATGTGGAATCAGCCGTATTTTGATAAAAGTTATTTAAAGAATGCGAAATATTTATGCAAATAAACAAATGTATCAGTTTGTGCGCCGTTAACGATATTCAGTGACTCGACTATGCAAACGTCCTATTCGTATTTAAAATCGTAAGAGACACCATCAACCCAAAAATGGTGACGTAAACGGTAGGAGTGTAAATGGTAACTCCGGGTTCATAGACCAATATGGAGTATTCATAGATCGTTAGTAGAAAAAAATCTACTATCTGTTACAAAATAAATGGTCGTAAAAAGTTTTCAAATCATAGTTTAAATTCAATCGTTTGATGCGACACTTGATGAAACTCCTTCATAACTATCACAAAAGGATAAAAAAATTTGCCATTTCCACAATATTTTGAACGTGTAGGTATCATCATTATCTTATAAAATTTATCTTATTTATGATGGCATGCTAAAATTACAATTGAATTATAACCGAGATTTAATGAAATATTTTTGGTTCCTTAGATCCACAATTTGGTGGTATTTAACGCCTCAGTGAAAATGATTGTACAACCAATACGTTTTAGTGCGAGGTCACAGGGAATAGGCATTGGGTCACAACAAAACTTTTCTAGTTCCCTATTGTGGAACTAGCAAAGCTTTATTTTTTCCTGATATTAATATTATAAAATGTTGAGATTTTTGATATTGAAAACATGATTTTTTGGACTAGAAAACAATCATTTTGTACGAGTATTTATTAAAGTAAAGATTATAAGGTGTATAAAATGAAGAAATATGGACTTAACGGGGGTCGTAGCATGGATGCCCCCTCTTTCGTGGCTACGCCGATGCTGTGACCTCGAACTAAAACGGATTGATTGTAAAATTATTTTCACCGAATAGTCAAAGACCACCAAATTGAATCTATATTCTACAGATGCAAAAACATTATATTAAATCTCAGATATTATTGACTTGTAATTTTAGCATGTCATCATAAATATGGCAAATTAAATACGTGAATAGTTACGCTTAGCCTTTCGGAACGACAACAACTTACTGAGTGTAATTACTTACACGAAGTAAAATTCAAGCTTGACTACCTAGTGGAGAAATTTGGAATAGGAATCCACTAATTAGTATGGATTGAAAAATTTCTACAGCGGCATTACCAGAAACAGCCGAACTGAGTCACTAATGTCGGTACTCTATGGAAACCTACCTTAATCGGTAGAATACTTTAATATAAAATGGAAAAAATAATAGCAATAATAATAATAATGCCTAATAATAATCCTACGAGAATAGAATTCTGTTACGTTATTTTTTGGTATACAAGCATGCTGTTTTTACTGTCCTCTTACAGTATTGATTTATAACTACATATTTAATCTCAATTTTTTATTTCTAGAGTATATTGCTGCATAATTATTAATTTGAACAGCTCTCATTCGTGAAGCCAAAATTTCAGCTCATGAAATCTTTCGGCAGGGAAGCAAAAGCGGATATACCGGTCCGCGTTACTGACACGTGAGGGTTAAGGTCGGCACAAATACCCTGAAAAATTGTTGACTTTAAAGTTAATAAATAAAATCGTCCAAAGTATTTGTACCATTGGTTTTTATTTTAACGCCTATTGATGACATTTTTAATGGCAAGCATATTTTTTAACAGAATAGGTCTGAGAAAAGACGTATTTCGAATCGTTCAGTCGCGAACAAATCTACTTTTAACCCATCATCGCACATTGGTACAACACGAAATCGCATAGTGCATTGCTAAGTGCAATCTCCTAAAGCCTAGGTATTA
Organism: Ischnura elegans; assembly: GCF_921293095.1. NCBI lineage: Eukaryota > Metazoa > Arthropoda > Insecta > Odonata > Coenagrionidae > Ischnura > Ischnura elegans. Next base: position 13,493 of record NW_025791696.1, read on the forward strand.
TTTCTTTCCCTGCAATGATAGAGATTTACAACGTACTAGTGGGTTTTTCTCCCATATGGACTGCAAAAATTTCCTCTATTACCACAAACGATCCTCTTTTATTTAGGCCTGGTGACATGCCACATTAAGCCGTACGGGTGAATGAACGTATGAATGAATGAACGCCAAAGCGCCCAATTTATATAAACGCATGAACAGGGAAAATAGATCCTGTTCCAATTCGGTTCACGTATTCGCACATGCTCCATTTCGGATCACTAAAGTCGTTCATGCTCACTGACATTTATACATAATAGTGAATTTATCATGTAACCAAGATTTAAGTACGCAATTCCCCGCGCACCAATTGTTAGCATGCGTGACGTTTATTGGACTGTGGGGTGTGATTATGGGAGTCCAATTGCATGCTAGTGATTGATCACCCCCTGCCAAATACCCTAGAGGTGGCTCGCAGGGTAATATTTAGATGTAGATTAATCGATATATGTAGAGAATTTCAGGCTGGTTTTTCGCTGGCATTAAACTTCTTTCCATGGGCATACTCTGAGAACGTCAGTGTGAAGTGAACGCAAATATTATCGGTGAAAGAAGTAACAAGGTGCATATCCGTTTCTACTGAATATTATGCGGTTAAATTTCATAGGGAAACTGTCATCTGCATTCGAATAAACGCATTTCGAAGCAAAAATAAATTTGGGCTTTGACTTCTGGGATCTAAAATCGAATGAGACGCCTGGAATTCCCATCAACGGATCGTCATCGACAAAAACCCGGAACTGCTAGTCACACCACTCTCAATAGCAAACAAACCATCTTTCGCTTGAGGACGAAACGATGGCCTGGTATACAACAGCCGCCTTCTCCTCCTCGCCAGCAAAGTATTTTCAAGGCGTCGAAGGAAATTTACCTCTATTTGGATTTCCATTTAAGCTCGGAGGAAATCCCACGCACGAGAAGAAATTTCCCTCTCACTCTCAATAGGGCATGGGATGCTATCTTCTCAATCATCAGCTGACCCAAGAGCACAAAATTACGGACACAAAAAAGGGAATTCTTCATTACCATACCCATGTCGAAACAACCTTTGTTTTTTCTCGTAAAGTGGCCTATGACCTTCGAAAAAATGTTACAATTCATTGGCGCATAGCAGGATACAAAAAAGCAGTAGAAATTTGCCTAGTATGTCTCAAGGAAGTATTATTAATGGAAGCTGTCAGCTTAAATTGGTCGGCTTATAATTTATTTCATACTATTAGCAAGCGGAAAGGTAATTTTGATTTTCTAATAGGCATTCCACATGATATATTGGAAGAAATTCAGAAAAATTCCACACTATTCGAAACAGTAATCTATTCACCTTAGGATCGCTTTCAATGAAAATTGGTACTTTGTAGCAAATTGTTTTTAGATGAAGAACGACGTCTCATAGATCAATGGATATTTTTAAAGCGAGATTTCCAAAGAGAAAGCCCCAATAGTCCAGGGAAAGTAAACTATTACTTAGAGCTCTTTTTCTTCCGGGATAAAATACCTTCATGCCTTAAGCATACGTAGCGGAATATATATTTTCGAACTCAATATCAAGTGAACCAAAAATCGATGTTACACAAAATAAGAATCATTATTTCCCTGGTATAAATCTTATACATGACCATTGGTTGGTTCTAAGATTGACAAATAAAAACCAATGCAAATATGTAAAAAATAGCTAATTATTATCTGATCTCAACATTAGCAGGAGAATTACCGTACAAATAGATAGGATGTTAATTTTTTAATGCTTCTTGTATAGTAAAGTAGGTTTACGCGCAGTGAAAAGACTCTTTGCAGTCACCATCAATTGACCATACTAGTGGCTTGACTATTACCCAAATAGGTGGCTAAATCATGACTCGTGAAATTGATAGATCCTAGATAAATGTAACATGTTGATAGATAGAAAATAGACTCAAATATTGCATGGTATTAGGCTGGTGATCCACTGATTTCGACTTAAATTATTCAATCTTTTAGAGGAGAGACAGCGAGCTTCATTTGAGAAGGGTGAGGGAAAATTTATGGCTACATGTAATGATTCCTCAAGCGTAATATTCAACTAAGGTTCGAAAACGACATTATTTACGGCAAAATATCTAAAAACAAACATAAATGCACAATTGTGAGATGAGGATTCAGTGTGTACTCGAAAAAAATTTGTCTAGGTTAAAAATTTCATCAATAATGCGATCTTTAGAAACATCTATGTATATCGCAACACTCTCTCCATTTAATCCCTCTGATGGTTTTTTCTTAAGATTCATTCATTTCATAATAGCCGAATTTTATCGTTTATAATTTTCACGTGAGAGTGTGCATGCCAAGAGGACACCTAAGGTTCTGAAATCCTGGATGGAGTGAATCCAACAAACTCCCAAAAAAACCATATAATGGAAGATGGTCTTGGGAGAGAAACATTACCTATAATAATAGTTATTTTTCATTTATTAGAAATAGAGATTGTTCGAAGGAAGAGACCGCAAGTTTATATGCGTAAAACTCAAGGTTTGATTATGCGGCTCGTGATTGGCGCGTGAGGCGTGCCTCAAGATGCCAAAATGATAAAAGGTTCAAATATTATTAAAAAATCGAAAATGCAAGAGTAAAGCCCTTTGGGGCACGCCCTATATTTGAATCACGAAAAAACCTCAGCTTTGATCCATGGCCACTGGTAGAATCCAAATGTGAAAAAGTGAAAAACCCACTCTACCTATCCGACAGAGGGATTTATAGCATCAACCGATTGATTCAGAGTCCAGAGTGCTGACATTCCATTTTTATTATTATATGCAAGATTCAGTAAACAAATATTATCTCCTTGGCATTGCATAACAACGTAACAAACAAGTTCTTGAACTTTAATAATTTCAAGTAATAAGGAAGGCTTAATAATAAGATGAGATCAGACTTAACAAATGAGGGTAGTAATTTAATTCAAGTGATTCTTCAAAACTATAATTTTAACAAGATCCCCTACCTACCTTTCTGAGCTTTGACGATAGTATACAGCTATCGTTCTATATTCATAACTATGTCTATAAAAAACTAGTCAATATAATAAGCTGCGCGTCATTGAACTAAAAATTTTGACATTACATATTTGATTAATGTCCATGCGAAAAATACACAGAATGTAAAATTTATTTTCAAAAGAGGCCGAGTACAATGAGTTATGTATGAATCATGTTGTTTATCGCCATCATTAAAGTCAAAAGGTTAGTTCCTTTACCTCCAATCTCGTATGATCAACGGGACACTGTACCATAGCCATGAAGGTAAAAGGGTGAGCAAATATTTTTCCCAATTCTTGCGCCCATTCAGGAATATAAAAAATTATCCTTTGAATTCAGAATTTGCAGACAGTTGCAATTAATTTGAATAAAGACATTTGCAATTAATAGACTTCAGAAGTACATCCAAGTTCGGAAGTAAACACACTTTTGGAGATAAGTTTTGTAATGAAAACAGACGGCATACGGACGTACCGTTATCATTCACCCAAGACTGAAGCACATCTTTCACTTATCTTTTCATCCTTCCTTTTCTTTGAGTCACGACTCGACGTTGCGAGATTACCGAGCGGACGCTTCGAGAGGAAATTCCACTTTTCCTCGAAATATCTCATTTTGCTCACGCATACCATTTTGAAAAGAGACCCTTTCTCCCAGAATCGCGACCAAAGCCCTCTTTTCTCTTTCGCCGAACGGTTTAAACTTTGCCAAAAAAGTCTTCGTAGATAGGAGTCAACAGCCACGCCTCGAAAAAGGTCCTGGTTTAGTGCTCGCGCCACAAAACACTTGGGTTGTGTTGCAAAGGCATTTTTATTGTGCAAACTCTCTAACGGAACTCGTGGAAAACGGCCTTTGATTAGCCAAAATGAGAAAAAGTGGGATTTTAGCACATTCCCTACAGGTATTACACAATATTGGGCTCAGTAGAAGCAGCTATCCTTCCCAGTTTTGAACGCTTTATACAGCAATGACTTTTCCGCGGGTTTGAACGCTGTAAACAGCGATCACTGGTCACATGCTAACGCTATTATCAACAAGTGTAAATAAAGGTGAATCCTCTTGATAATGACCAGGAAAGGTTAAGACCGGTCTGGTGTTTTAATACATTTATGTGGAAAACAGCAATGTTTAATTTATATCTATTAAGATGATTTAACTTCTGTGGAAGTAATAGCACTCACTCTAGAAAAACATTCGAAGAACTCGGTGGATGTTGGAACGTACAAAAATGATCAAAAATCTCATGAAAATTAAATTTAACTAATATTCGTTTAGGGGAGATGCTAAATTTTTTCCAAGAATGAACTTAAGGGAAATTAGCGGCATGAAAAAGGGTGTGCCGTAGAGGACCAGAAAATGAGATGTTAAATTTTTGCAATATTTACGGAGAAAATTTAGATTGATTAGCGGATCATTTCTCCTACGCAAAAATTCCAACAAAAAAAAAGACAAGAGAGAGAGAGATTTTCCAAAGGCTGAGGAAAAATGAAATGCCAGGTACAGTCACTTTAAAAAGTTTTAGGACAAAGGTTGTGGCGCCGCTCCTGCTTCCCGTGGAATTTTTGTTTGTCCTACTCTTTTCGTTTTCCTTGGTCACTTACCGAAAATATTTCGTTTGCCTGTGAAGATAAATGTACTCAGAGGGAGTAGTTACTTGCTAATTGATCATTTTTGTTTCGATTTATGTCGGATTTAATGATTGTTTCGTGTGCATTTACTCCGTACTTACCCCGGTATTCACTGTTGCTTAGTGTTGTCCGTATTATAATACTCACGGTGAAAGCAGCTGCGGTGGACTAGTGGACTATACGTCCAACTAAGGCGATTGAGGTAGTGAGATCGAATCCCAAGTGTGGAAAAGGTTGGTAATTTTCTTCGTCGTTCATTCGTTTTTTATTTCTTTATAGATTTCAAATCATTTTAAATTCGCTAAAAGAGCTTTACATACTTTTTTAACGATAATAAGTCATATTAAAGTTAAGAATTGGGTAGGATTAGACATATAGTTTCTATGATTTCCAGGTAGATTTTGAATGTTAGGGATTTAAAAAAGAGGATAACCTTAACGCGGCAGTATAGGGCGCATAAAAACCAAGCGTCGGTGTTAACATAATTGTTTAAGACTGGCGACAAATGGTCATGCATATCAGTTGATAATTAAAAAAATTATCTCTTGCTTTCAAATGCTGTAGGCTGTTAAGATTTTCTGTAATGAACACCAAACTGGTTTTGGAGCAAAGAGGGCTAGTGGTAAAGATTGGTTAATAACCTGGCCTTGGCGTTTATATGCTCGTGAAAGATCGGCGTGAAGGAGTCATTGTTTTAACTTCATTATTAACCACACTAGCTTCTGGAAAACTTAAAAATAAATATATAGCTTACACTTTTTTAAATTTAGCTGTGCCTTGTAAATGAAGTTCAACGAGTAATAATTTAAAATGAAATATAATAACATAATTTGATAATATAAGATATTATTCAAACTCCCTATGCATTCGTTACCGACTATCATTCACAGATAAATCCAATACACTTTTCAATCACCTGGTGTCAAAATTGATAAAATAATGGGCAACATTATTCGCAATTTACTACTTGAAGTAATTTGTTTCATGCTGTACATTCCCCATCCTCCTCCGTTCAATTCTACCTTGTTGTATTCTACGACAAATTTTCTGGTGGGCGAAAATGGTGAAGTATCAAAAAGACTATTCGCTAACTAAATTGTGAAGTAAATCAATTCTAACAAATAATTAAGATCAATATTTATGAAAAAAGAGTTATAAGTTTCTGGAAAAAACACGAAAGTGTGACTCCCAGCACCAGTCTTTGAACTGATCAATTACTCCAACGCCGGGTTTTTACTCGACAATTACCATAGGCTCTTTTCTGAAACCCCTGCCTTTTAACTGTAGCCATTCTTAGAAAGGATAAGACCACTCTTGCTCTATTCAAAACTTTTATGTGACTTATTATGAATTTAAAAAATCATATGACGCTGCTGCAGCGAATTTTTTGTGATTTGAAATCTATAAAGAAATAAAAAACGAGTGAACGACGAAGAAAATTACCAACTTTTTCAACACTTGGGATTCGATCTCACAAACTCCATCACCTTAGTTTAATCGTAGCCTACGTTATATACATATAACGTAGGCTATAGTATATAATGTATATAACGTAGGCTACGGTTTAATACGTATGAGTGCACCTTTAGTCCACTAGTCCACCGCAGCTACTTTCACGATGAGTATTATATTAAGGATAATACTAACCAACAGTGAAAACCGGGGCAGGTACGCAGTAAGTGCACACGAAACAATCATTAAATCCGACATAAATCGAAACAAAAATGATACTACGAAATCATACATAAAAGTAACTACTCCCTCTGTGTGCATTTATCTTCACAGACAAACGAAATATTTTCGGTAAGTGACCAAAGAAAACAAAAAGAGTAGGAGAAACTAAAATTCCTCGAGAAACAAAAGTGGCGCCACAACCTTTGTCCTAGAACTTTTAAAGGTGACTGTACATATTCCGCAAGTTTTTGACATCAGGTCGAATCGTGGTACTCCTAAAAAGTTTGCAATTTATAATTTAAACTTTTAATGAACAATTCATTAAGGGAGGAGAGAGAAAAAATATTAGACTGGACATATAATTCGAATGGTGCGATTAACACACCTTTTGCTAATTTTGTTTCATGTGCAGCAAGCAAATAATTTTCTATTGGGATTTATTAGATGTACTTGCGGCGTCTGTGCGCCCTAAAGTTTCCGGGATAGAATAATAAAATTGGAACAGGGTGGTTTCCTATTATTTTTTTATTGCCTAAATCGAAAGATTATTACTCCTATCACTAGTAAAGCGTTGATGAGGTAATTTTCCATGAAAATTCAATTCCTAATTGCCCATAACTTGGGCAAAGGATGTAGGGGTACTGTGGCCGTAGATGGTATGTGTGGTTCGTGAAGATTACCGCAGATATACCTATCTTTCCAATTTTCTCTGAAGATGTTTCCATCTCGTTGTCATTGAAACCTATGACCCTCAGTTGGCCAGCATTTGTTTCACCTTGTCGCCATTAGGGTCGTTACTCCTTCAGTCATCAGATTATCTTATTTCATGATTCATTGATAGGTTATTCATAGACTTAGGCAGGAAAGGTGAATAAAAAATTATTGTCATTAGGTCCAAATTACTAATTAAAAAAATGCATTTCTTGATGCATTAACTAAATGAAATTTTACGTTAACTTTTCTATAAAGTAAGATAAATAGTAGTCGATGTGATGGTGTTTGTGAAAATTATTGAGTTTTTTATAAGGAAGTACTCAATAGCCCTGATATCCCTTCGGCAACTCAACATTTACTCCTACACATAAATTTGTTTCATAAAAATATAAATCCACGGAGTTGATTACTACAGATTCTGGGTTAGTTTAATAGCTAAACACGAGGATCACAGATTAAGCTCTTCCTTCAATCCGCGTCGCTCAGTGTTTCCTTAAAGGCCTGAAAGGGGTCGTTGATTAGCCAGAAATATTAGTACGGTTCGCTTGGTTTTCTCAGAAACAAAATTATTTGGATATTAAGGTGAAATGGGAGAGGGTTGACATACGCTTGAATTGCCGCTGGAACTTCAATGGAAACAGGTTCTTATCAAATATGGATGCATGATAGCTAGAAATATTCTAGGCAAAACAATTTCTGCCATAATTCAATCGTCACCCAAAAGAAATAAGCTTTCACGGTTGTACCTCCGCAGTTCAAATAAAAAAATGGTATAAAATTTTATGATGGATAATTTTCCAATAATAGGAAGATAGCTGATAGTAGGATAATCTACCTCGCTCAGTGAAGATAAACATTACCTTCTTCGTAAATTTAAATAATTTAAGCCGCGTCAAAGTTTATATTCATGTACTTTTATGTAATACATCAAAACAGGAGTTATATTTGACGATTTACGGTCGGGACTGGATAGTTGTAAATGGGCTCTATTGCTGGGAAGTGAAACTGTCAGAAAAATCAGAAGATAACAAACGCAAAAGATTTAAAACTAGGTTATTAAAATATGTGTGCGGAGCAGTGTGGAATATTTTTGCAACTGTTAAGTAGCGACTTATGCTAAAATGCACCTAGTAAGTGTACCGATAAAAATCTGCCTTTTCCCAGACTTTCCACATGCTTGTATAGGCCGCTGTAGGTTATTTCAACAAGCACGGAAACACGTGAGAATCGTTCTTAAATGCTCAGTGAAAAAACTTCCAATCAACGTCTAAAACTCTTGGAGAATAGTTAAATGCCATAAGGAATGCAAAAATGATCTTCAAGTTTTCCTCTAGTTTGGAACGCAGTCTTTTAAATGCCAGACAGATTTTAAAACGAGCCGGATTGGAGAAAAATCTCGAAGGTTGGAGAAGTTGGCAAACCAGCTATTTATTCATATTTGATTTCTACAGAATCGCACATAATCAGTCAGCCAAAGAAGGCAAGTTCTACGAATAGCAACTTTTAAACTCCCACGTGACCGGTCATATTTTCTCGCAAATAGTTACTATTTAAAAAACTTCAATTATCATCTTAAAAGTCTCATCTTTTATTGAGTAGAACTCTATCAGCATTTGAAGTCACCTTCTTCCGGAGAGATATCGTAGAAAATTCATTCAACAAGAAGGTAAGAGGATAAAAAACATATCATACTATCTAATAAACACAAGGAATGCGTACTTATTACAGAGGGAATACATGTATGATAGACAGTACGATATCTTTGTGTGTTACTTAATTTTTGTACAGATTTGTCTCAATTTAGCGTCAGAGAAAATTCTGATGCGATTTTGTTTTACTTTGAGATTGAGGCAAACGTTTAAAATGTCTACTTCTCCCACCTTGCAAATTTCAAGATTATAGCTTACGTTTTGAAAAATAAATTTGTCCCAGGATTTTTATCTATTTCCATGACGGGAAATTTATCTAACGATAGTCGATTGGGTGAGTATTTGATGTAACGAGAATGTATTAGGTAACTAGTTCTCTGAACTCCTTCCAAGTCTCAGAATAAAATTCTATATATTTAGAGCTTTGAGAAAAAAAAATTTAAGAATTTCCGCGCCAGCATTAACATGATACGGTGAAGCACATTTTATGGCCATCAGTAGTTAATAAACTCAGCCCATATGAATTCTACATCACATTATATGTAAAAGTATTCTTCATTTATAACTTTAACTTTATCCCGTAAAACAGCAATACGAGGGCGTTTTTTTTTCAACCTCAGATCGCTCAGCAAAAACACCATGTAAGTGACAGGCGGGTACTGCACAGTTAGGGAAACTGCGCGTCCTTCGCACCAGACAATTAAGTAATATCTGACCATAAGATATTAGTTTAAGCTTAGTAGCAATCTCATTAACAACACTACCTACATATATTCTCCCGCCAAGTGTACAGTGCTGAGCGACAGCCAGAAAACTTCAGGCTCGAAAGGCTTCAGCATTGACATGTCTTGACCTTTATCACTTTGCGTGCCATGGACGTATTATTACGTCCTGCTAATCCTTCTGAGGATTGCTTGTAATCGTTTGCAAATTGAGCGTAATAAAAAATATTATGCATTTCATGGCGGTACATCATTTGTTGCAACTTTTTTATTTAAAAAAACAGTAGGTTTTCATTGCTAAATTACATGTTAAAAATTAGCAATAAATGTTATTCAACTCATTCATAAAGAAGAGTTAAGTCCATTTTTATTGAAATGCACATCAATATAAATATATTTTTGATGCTAATGTTTTAAAAAAATGTACGAATATAGTAAAAATGGCTGTTTTTTTCAGCAGGGCTTTAAATTTAGCAGCCGGCACTCAAAGTTTTATGAAGATAAATGAGAAATTTTTTGGTGCACTATGGGTAGAGTGTGAAAGAGTGTAAAAAATTACGTCCATTCTCATTCAAAACAAAAGAAAAAACACGCTGACTTCTGGAAGCGCTGTGATCTATGTCAACGACTGTCACCTCACCGCTGATGCAGCCCAACTGCTCCTTGAGCAATTACAATGGGACATTTTCGATCACTCACCGTGCAATGCCGACCTAGTGCCGAGTGACTTAAATCTTTGCGCTGAAATGAATGTGTAGCTTGGAGAGAAGCGGGAAAGGACACCACAAGTTTGCTCAATATTTACATATGAAATAATTTTTAATCAATCACTTCGTCTTCTTTTCATGACCCACCGGAGATAAAAAAATTGGCCCTCGTATATATTTTTTAATCGTTTAAAAAATTGAACAAGTGTTCTGAAAGAATATAGATTTTCATTTACTCTATAATATCAATTTTGGAAAATGGATTAAATTTAAAAGAGATGGCTATCTAGAAATAATAATACAACACTATAACCAAATATTTTATTTTAAAAAAATTTGTCCTGCAATTCACTGCATTGTCAAATAGCGGCTTCGGTTCATCTATAACGGCACGTTTCTAAAATCTTGGGTCTTCGAGAATCTAACTTGAGGAAAATATCCAATCTTTTCTCAACAGAGCAATTGATGAAATGAGCGACGGTAAGATTAATCCAGGCTTATGCTGGCAGATATGGTGATTAACACACATCTGACGCGAAAGCAGCTAAGCACGTAAATCGCGTATTCATCTTGCCTCAGGGTTTTTGTGAGCGTGTACGCCACGGTGCGACGCAAGAGGATAATCTGCTTTAATTAGGATGAGATTACGAGCAATCATCGCCTTTGGTGAGTGATTTTGATGTGGTTGTAAACACCACAACGTTGTCGCACCGTAAATTTGACGAAATAGATATGATCGAGGTGGGTTTGAAGCATAACTTATCCTGGGGCCATAAAACATCCATATGCATGCCTCATTCATGCCACGATTAATGAACCTAGAAGCGTTAGCTAAAATATGAGTTTCTCATCGCGGGAAAATACACGTGCTGTATGGTCGCAGGAAGATAAAATAGATGAACCTAGAGCTAGCTGAAGTATAAGTTTGTCTTGTAGTGCGATGAAACAAGTCAATGTAGACGCGTCCAGATACAGGAATTTCCCAGCATTTTTTTGAACAGCAAAATCTAGCCAGTTCGAAAAGTAGTACCTACTTCATTTACAGTTGTAAATAGTTCTACTGCTCGAACCAAAATCACAGGTTAATTTACTAATTAGCCAAGCGATGTCGAAACAATTCCCTCTTATCCCCCTCCACTCAAATTTTGGGATGGAAACCTAACTATGAGCAGCGGAGTTTCGATTAATTTAGTTTCGTTTCAGGGAGTAAAGTTTCGTCCCGGGTCGATTGGTCGAACTCCTTGGTGATTTTAATTTCGTGTGCGAACGAAACTAAACCCAGGCCTCATATTCTCGTTTCCCTCCGTGTCGCAACGAAGCATTTTCGTTTCGTTACACTTGCCATCCCTGCTTGGAAGATGATGGATTGGTGGCGTAACTGGTAGCATATCTTACCGGGAGACATTTTACATGCAATCTGGAGATCTGAAATCGAATCCCTAATGATTTTTTCATGTAGATTTTCATCCCAATATAGTGTTTTCATCTATAACACATTCCGTGCTGACCGATTTTTAGAGAAAATGATCTGTGCCTGACATTTTGGCAAAAATTTGCATTTTTTATTATTATTTTAACGGAGTGATCTTATGAGTAGTGATGCTAGATACATTTTTTCAATCTTTTTTTCCAGAAGTAACCCTTCATTTGTAAAAAATTTGAAAATAACATTTTCTAAGTGTCCTGTCAAACTTGTAATACCCTCCCGCAACACACCTATATGTTACCGATATTTCTCTGCTCTTTGTCAGTACTGCGGCGAAATCCCATTCAGAAGTAATCAGTTTCTGGAAAACTCTAATGAAAATAGAAATGCAGCTATTATTAATTTTTTAATCTGGAAATGATATATTTAAATACGTTTTTAAATGTTTTATTGACTAAAGTAACTATTGCGAGTATTACCAATAATTTCTGCAAAAGTGTTGTTCCCTATGATGGAAAATGCGACTGAACGATATGATATTTTCTGGAAAAGTTTTTATAATGACACACTTAGGGTTTATAAATAAAAAGGAAAATTTGTATAAACGAAGAATTATTGTATTGAAACATATTGTTTTACAAATCAGAAATTGACGAGCATATGAATAAGAATTTTTCATTTACTAATTACTATAGATGAAATATTATCATTTCTCTAAATAAACAGACTTAATTAGAAAATATAAAAGATATGCATTAAAAAAACAATTTTGTCCAACTGTGTAAATAATTTTCAGCATAACAAATTCTTATGATACCCCTGATAAACACTCTAGACCCAATCGAGGCTCAGCCAGGCAGGTGGGGCAGTAATATGAAGTGTCCTGGCGGACATACTTCTTGAAGCACTCCCTACACTTCTTCTGTTTTCGTCTTTTCTGTCCTTCGTATTTGTCATATGTTCGGGGAAATGTCCTGACCAGCCCTTTTTTTGGTTGAGGCGGCCTAGGATGACTGCCTCCTCAAAGGGTCGAAGGTATAGAAATTGTCATGAGAGATTCTACAATTTGAATTCAGAAGTCAATGAGAGGAGTTTTCCAAACATTTTCTGCGAATAAAAAATTAGGTATAATTAAAACATCAGGCTTTACTTTGTGAAACCTCTCCGTATTGGAAATAAAGAAATAAAACTTTGTAAGGTTCACTATTATTTCAATATGGGCACGACCTGGGTTTCGTAACGTGGTTACATCTTCATCTTCATCTGAAGACGTAACCACGTTACGAAACCCGGGTCGTACCCGTATTAAAATAATAGTGAACCTTACAAAGTTTTATTTCTTTATTTCCAATAAAAAAAAATGAGTTCAGTAACAGAAAATAAATAAAATAATAAAGTTTAGTAGGTGGATTATTCATCTGTTGAAAAATCTTTGTTGGATAATTTAATGCGTAAAGAAAGGACGCAGCATAGTTTTATATGAAGCGTATTTAGTTAATAAGCATGGTTAAAAAACTATGACAATCGACGCCAATATGGCATTAAAAAAGGTCGACCATTGGTATTTAGTGTACTAGGAGAACGGTTTTTTCTTCAAAACCGCCTTTTGATATCATCCCTCACATAATAGGGTGGTTTCCTATTATTTTTTTATTGCTTGCATCAAAATATTATTACTCCTGGAGTACGTATTTCACGCTTTCAGATTTTTAAGTGACGATATCGATTTTTCGCGATTAAATGAAAAGTGAAAAATTTCAAGCGCGAGAAAACGCGACGGCCAAGTATGAATGATGGGAAAACTCCGTATGACGTCGTTCTGGTTCCCACTGCCGCATGCGAGGTGACCTTGGGGCGAAGCTTCGAGCGCTGATACGACGCAGGATGCTAGCAGGTATCAGAGTACCCTGCTAGCCGGTAGCGCTTGGCTTAAATAAGGATTAGTAATACCTTATCAAACGAAGAAAACTTTCCGACCTTAGCCAGTTTTAATAGGTGATTATTAAGACATGTTTCCATGAGCGCTGTGCCTCATGCATGCATTAGTAATCTCAGACGATGTAAAACTCCTATCTACTCGTATAGAAACTAGGTCCCTGAGACGTCACGTGGAGTGGCATCGCATGGGCGCCTTTTTGGCCTTTTTCAAATGAGAATAAAATTGACCAATGCCATTCGTTTAAACCGGGGTTTCTAAAACCAAATAATTTATATATTATAAATACCCTAATGGTGGGTAACGAATCGCAATCAATGCCTTTTCTTTGATGAAGGGCACTACCCTATTAAGACTCGTCAGCGCCGCGAGGGAACTGAATCCGCGCCAGGAACTCACCGTTTCGCTTTTTTTCCCACAGGTGATACTGCTGTGGGCGCCGATGGCCGCCCTCCTGCTCCAGTTGAACCTGCAACCTATCACTGCGCGGCCGCAGCAACACTTCCTGGTCAGACACCTCGAGCCCATCTTCCGGGAGGACTTGATACCCGACAAGAACCGGCCGCCTCCCGGGCCGCACGGCGGCGCCACCCGAGCCTTCGCCACTTTCAACCCGCACGCGAACGAGTACGGGAGTCGAGTCACGCCGCACTCTCACCTCGTGCTGTACCTCGGCGGCGGTCGGCCCGCCCCCGGTCTGCGGGGGCAGATCCAAAAGAGCCCGCCACCAGAGCCCGCGCCACAATTTGGCGGGAACTTCGGGGCGGGAGAGGTAGGTCAGGCTGCGACCGGAAAGCGCGGGACCGTCAAGCCTTAGGTTCCATGCGCACACATACAACGTATTGGACGGCTAATACTTTATCGGTTGAGCGCTACTTGTACATTCGCTTAATTTGAACCGGTTGCTGGATTGTTGTGTAGGCGCCGCGCCGTTGGCCCACAGTGGAAATGTCCGGCTGCTGATTGACTAAAGGCCTAATTCTTCGTTAAAACTTTCGCGGGTGCTCGTCATTATGATTAAAAACTTTTCGGCTGTGTCGCCGCGTCAATTCGTGGGTGGCCCCAACGTTTCCCGACCGATGCTGGTCGCTTTTTCAAGGGATTGTTGAATCAATTGTTCAATACAATCCCTTGAAAAAGCGACCAGCACCGGTCGGGAAACGTTGGGGCCACCCATGAATTGACGCGGCGACATAGCCCAAAATTTTTTAATCATAATGAGTAAAGGCCTGTTTACACGGTACATTAACACGTACGGGTTAATATCTAAATGTATGAACGCGAGAATTAACGCCAGAATGCACCGTGTAACCACCCAACTTGTGCGAATGCATGCACAGAAAATAGAACATGTTCTAATTTGGTGCATGCATTCGTACATGTTCCGTTACGGTCCACAAAAATCATTCACGCAAACGTACATTAACTCGTACGTGTTAATGTATCGTGTAAACAGGCCTTAATCCTTAGTTTTTTGTCGTTGCCAGTGCATGGTCGGTAAGTGTACAAGGTTCCATACCCTCAAATTGTTCACATTGGTAAAGTATTTCAATGGTGAATCATTGGAGGCCATGGCAGCTTGCACACTGACCGCCCACGATCCGGTACCAAATTAAAGGCGGTTGATCACCAATACGAAGCAAGTGACCGCTTGACCGGTAAAAATCCGGCGTATTTGCAAGCAGCGCTCCGCTGATGAAACATCGGCCGGTTTTTTACCCTTCGTCCATAATCGATCTTTGCGCAAGGAGCCTGAGGAAGGTGAAAGAGTCCGATCACGTCCTTTCTAATACCCCGGAAGAAAAAAAATCGCGGGAAATAAATGTGTTTATCAAATGAGATGAGCGACCTCTTCGATGTAAGAATAGATACAATGGAATAATACATATTCATTTGAATAAGACATATCCGTGATGTTTCAATGTAGAAAAATGTAGTTTTCTCCCAAATCCTTACAGGAATGAATGCCTGTTACGAAGAAAAACTCAAAGAATATATTTTACTGGGCTATTTTCAACGTAATGAGGAAGTAATGGGACATGCATCAGTCAACAATTCCTGTTTCGAGAATAAATAACTACTATATTGTTTTGGTATATACCTGTGATGAAATATATAAACAGATACATTGATTTATTTTCAATAAGATGGCTTAAAAAAAACTTAAAAACCTAACAGAACCGCAGCGCGCCACCATTAAAAATGTAATTGAGGCCAGAGATATGAGTAAGGGCCAAAGGACATACAGTCCTTGTAAAGTCCCGCAACGATAGCCTCACTTAAATTATAAATTTGGTCAAAATGGGACGAGAAATTTAAAATGTAAGAACAAATCTGATGGAATAGTACAAGTTATAAAAAAAAATAAATCCATCATGTGTTAATGAAGAAAAATGTAGTTTCACCCCAAATCATCGCAAGTATGATCACTTACTCTCAAGAGAGTTCAAAGGAAATGATTTTTGTGCTATTTTCAACGAAATGCGGAAAAAAGACAGACGTCACACCTCAATCATTGGTTGAGAAAGATGTGGGCACAAAAAATGGGATTTCTACGAGTTCACTGAGAAAAAAGTAAGCGCTCATAACCGTCGCGGCTAAGTTATAACGGTGGGCAATTCCTAAGCTGTGGAGTCCGGATCAAGGCTCTCGAGAGGCCGTTTTTCCTCTTGTGGCCCTTTTTTCACTCTAACAAAAGTTTAAAAAAAAATGTTAAACAATACTGCATCATAAAATATAAATTTTTTGTCGGCTTCGGTGGCGGCAGCGCGGCGTAAAGTCCTCGCCTGCCTGGTCGTGGGTTCGAGTTCCGTCTGGTTTAGTTACCCCTATCCAGGGCATTGTTCGTTTGTACACGTGTCATTGTTAACTTGTTGAAAAACCCTGTTGTAAAAGGCCAATTTGTGCTGCTTTCAGTAGAATGGGAAAAAGTGGGACTGTCAATGTAGTGATGGAAAAATCGATTTCGATTGAAATCGGAAATCGAGTTTTAGCTGTAAAATATGGAGGAAATCTTTAATTTTCGATCCAATATCTTAATTACCCCAAGGTATGTAATCAATCATGGAGATTATATGGATATGTGGTCGATTTTCTCAAAACAAAAAAGCATGAATTACAAGTGTCTCCATTCTATTTACCTCAGTATTTTTCACCGTTATGCTAAGTGAAGGTATTCATTACATTTTTCGTTCGCAAAGAATATCATTACGCAGATATTGGTTTAAAATATTTGTTTATGCAGTCTAAATTACTGCAAGATATAATTTTAATCAATTATAGTGATCATAAGGATATACATTCAATTTTATCAAACAAAAAAAAAAGAAAATGTGCTACAAACGTCTCAATTTCTCTTTACCTCAGTATGTCCTTACCGTTATGCATAGTATTCTGATGATATTTTTCTTTGAAAAGAATATCTTCATGCAGTTATTGGTATAAAAACTTCGTATCCACAGTCTAAATTACAGCAAGATACATAAATATGTACCGAAGAAGTGAATGGCAAAAATGTCGCACTCCTCTGATTTAGTGTAGTGCGATATTTTTGGTAAAGTCTTTCACAAATAGGTAAAGTCTCTATACCATAAGAATTGATGATTTTTATGCTATGTTGGAATTCACAAGAAACTGTGGAGGAATTGATCGCAGACTAAGAGACGCTAAATCATTAAATCATGAAGGGTCCAGCACACTTTTAATATTTCCGCGAGGAATAAAGGGCACAGTTCCAATTGAGAAGGAAATTTCTGCATCTCCAAGATTTTAATTAAAGACCCCTATTCCCACCAAATCTGCATACCTTCCGCTGATGAAATTTTCTCATTATTTTCTTCTTAGGATTGGACGATTAAAAGTGTGAAGGGTGTATATATATCTGCGAAACATTTCGGCAAATTAAATATTTCCGCGAATTAGTGGCTCGGCACGAAAGAAAAATTTTACGCTACCAGATTATCGCATACTTTGACGCTTGAGACTTTAAAACCACAAATTAATTCCTTTAGAGTCATTTTATTGACAGCTGCGGATTAAATCTTTTACAACGATTCACTCGGCAAATAGGTTGGCCAAGAATCATAAAAAAATTATATATTTTTGTATAAATTGATATTCGTAACATTTTATGTGCCATCATTTGGAGTTGTTTATTACATCCAAAAATGTGCAGTAGACATTTAATGTTTTATTATTTCTCTCTCTAAAAACAAGAGGCCACAAGAAATTAATATACTAACGTGAACGAAAATAAGAGCACGTAAATGTGAAGAAAAACTCATGGTTAAATATAGCTGTAAGTTCACATTATTTCCAAAACTGTTTGCAAATGAGTAAATAAATGTAATCTAATTAATGATGAGTAAACTGATAATAGTTATAAAGATAGGGTATTTAAAGGTTTCAATACTGTACCAATGAGTTTGAAATTAAATATTAAAATGTAATTAACGAGTACGAATTATGTAATAGGAACATCGCTCTTGTTCGACCGGACCTGTTCTATTTATATCGTGATGAATTCACAATTAAAAACTTGGCTATCACATTGAAATCATCAGGCTATACTTAGTATGCGGTTTATTTCAAGCCTGTCACGTGAACGGCGCAAATATTTACGTAAGTTGTCATGAGAAAAAAGTCCCCCGGAACGGGAATCGAAACATGGACTTCAGATCCTTCATGAAAACACAAACGGCAATTTCCACACTATTTAATTCACCACTCAACTACCGACCATGGTTTCAACACTTGTGTAATTTTCAAGAAAATTACATAAAGTGTTGATACGTAGTCGGTCGTTGAGTGTTAAATTGAATAGTGTGGTAAGTAATTACCATTTGTGTTTTCATCATGGATATAGCAATATTCCACAAAATCAAGCCCGAAACAATTTTATATGGACTTCAGATTTAAGAGTCAGTGCCCAGACCACAACGCAATCCAGGTGCTATAATTCCCAAAGCAATTTTACCGATGGTCAACGATACTAGATGCTAGGCCCATACGGTTCACCAAGGGTGGCCAAGCAAGGTAAAATGGGCTTCCAAAAAGGCACTAACGAAAGGAGAACCCCATTACAGCACTATCGCCGCACTTGGCGGTAGTAGGGTGGTTTCCTATTATTTTTTTATTGCCTAAATTAAAAGACTATTGCTCCAGGAGTACGCATTTCACGCTTTTAGATTTTTAAATGACGATATCTATTTTTCGCGATAAAATGAAAAAAGAAAATTTTCAAGCGCGCAAAAACGCGACGGCTAAGTATGAATGCTGGGAAAACCCAAACTAATGGTGGTAACGAATCGCAATCAATGCCTTTCGTTTTCCTTGATGAAGGAAACTACCCAATTGTGGTTTATTTCAAGCCTGCATTGGACAAACATCTGTAACTGTTGAAATTCGGTATAATGCCCATGGGAATTATAGAAGCTAGCATGGGATAGCGTAGTGGTGTCCGCAGTGTATATAGAGCATAGGCGTAACTATGGTGGGATGAGAGAAT
The DNA here is from genome assembly GCF_921293095.1 of Ischnura elegans. Taxonomy (NCBI): domain Eukaryota; kingdom Metazoa; phylum Arthropoda; class Insecta; order Odonata; family Coenagrionidae; genus Ischnura; species Ischnura elegans. The sequence continues at coordinate 32,502 of NW_025791696.1, forward strand.
AGATCCTCCCCCGAAAAGCCTCAGAGAAATAAAAATGATACATAAAACTATTGTCTTGTAATGACATATAATAACTGCATCTGCTTATGCACTAATTTATATCTTAAGTGCCAAAATGATGAAAATATATTTCCAGGTAAGTCTTTTTTCCCAAATTTTCCCTGACCCACGGTTGCCTGAGGGGGGATCACCCCCATACGCTCCCTCTATCTCCCCAGAGCATATTCCTAGTTACACCACTGATGCAGAGTTTACATTTTCCAGAATTTACATGCATGCATTAAATTGATATTTAAAAATTAAATTTGAGGAGTAAATGCTGAGGAAAAATTTTATAATTTGAGAAACAGGAACGTAGTGACAAGGGTACTCCCTGCACATTTCTGCTTTAGGCTTTCTCAGCGGTGAATTCGACTTCTCTACATGGTTTTCGCGTTAGCTGTGTCGAAGTTGTTTTTAGGATGACGTTTCGTGGCCTATGCTGGCCACATCTTCAGATCAGGTCTGCCACTTGGAATGGATAGGCAAAGTGATCAATTCACCCGTGCAAACATTAGAGGAGCTAACACAAAAGGAGACCTAATTTTTTTGGATCTAATTAGTGTCATTGAAAATATTTGTTGATGGACTCAATTAAACAGTCTTTTTCAAACAAAGTACACGAAACGAAGCTCAAAGGTGGAATGCCGAAACGTCATCCTGAAAACTTCTTCGACGCAGCTAACCCGAAAACCATGGAGAGAACTACTCTCTGTACAACATGAAATATTTAAAGTGATATTTTAAGTTTCGAACAAGCAATACGTCACGACAGAATACCGGTATGGTGGGAGTGATATATTCTCACTCATAAAAAAAATTTCACAACAGAAAACATATATTCTTGCTATCCCGTTCATCTAAGATATTCGATCTAGGCTAAAGACCTTCGAAATCATGTGAACACCCAGATCTAGAAATAAGACGTGTTTTCTATTTTCTTTTCAGACACACCCACTGTTTCACTACGGATACCCATTTGAGCCGCTGCCACTTCTAGGTTCACCATACTTCCTGAACTCTCATCCACTACATTTTTGAAGACAATTAACTATCAATGAGTTATCACTTAACTCGTGCAAACATTGAAGGAGTGTACACAGAAGGAGACTGAACTTTTCGATTCTAATGAGTGTCGTGGAAAATATTTTTTGAAGGACTCAATTTAAGTGTTTTTCAGATAAAGAACACACAACAGAGTACAAAGGTATTATTCACGAGTTTACAGTATTTTATATGTTACCCGCTCAAAATCCTAAACTTGGCAGAAAGAGATGATTAAATGAAAAGTATTAGTTGGAAGATTTGACATATTTTGTCGCATAATGTTATTGAAGCTTGAATTTTATTGTAACTGGGATGAAGAAGTAGATAGTGCCATGAAAGAATGATAAAAAGCATGTAAAGATGTATTTTTTATAATAAATAATTGCTGTTATGCAAACCATAGCAATCCATGCAAAAATGTTTAACATAGAGGATATTTAAAATTTACTGCTGAGAAGTTACGGGTGTGAATTATTCCTGGTGGTATTTCTTCGAATGAGAACTGACTTAAAAATTCAAACTCAGAATTTTAGGATAGAGTCCTTCAAATTGCTAGCTCAAAATCCTTCAAACTAGCTATTTTAACACGTTGCGTACGGATGGCGAGAATACTCTTCATTTTTTTCCCGAACGTTCCGGACGGATGAGGAAGATTCTCGTCATTTAGGCGCGTCAACCTAAAAAATTTTAAAGCGTACAATACGTGTTCGTTAGCACGTTTTCAGTTGCTGTTTGTTATTCATAATGAATTGATGCATCATTAAGTTTGATTGGGTAAATTTATATTCTAAGCATTAGCTTTTTAACCATGTTTAAACCAAAGGCATTACGCCCTAATAGGCACATATTTCCAAATCGGCGTTCCTAGGAATTTAAATACCCCGGTACGCAATGTTAATAACTACAACAGGTAAGATTCATCATCGAATGTGATTATAAAGAAAATTTTCAATGACATATGAGGGGTTGAGAAGCCTAGGGGAACAAGTGATTTTTTCTAAACAGAGTAAGGTACCGTTAATTGTTAAAATATATATCGATGACTAAGTTCTAACAACACGTATCTCAAAAATTTGGCCGGTTTGAGACAGGTATCTTAAACAAAGTGTAATGACATATAAAAAATTTAATTCAAGCAAAAAAAACACTCTTTGTTTGCAAATTTATGCTTCTTTTTTCAGTTTTATGGATTTTTGTTTTATAATTTCAGTCTACAATAAAAAAATATAAATGGTTTCTTTTGCTCTCCTGAAAAGTTGCTATTTTGACATATGTGTTGTTATAACATAGCCATCGATATACAAAAATTCGGTTGCCAAGGCATACGTGGGAGTCTCTGTTCAGTGCTGACATTAAGGAAAATCAAATGCACTACGAAATATCTAATTGAACTCGTTTGTTTCCTTTGCCTAATTTATGTACCCAATTTTATTTAGAAAAAAGAAATCGTTATCCTTTTCCGTTTTACATGCGTATTACATTTACCTCGATCACCCTTCTTTATTGCATAAATGAAAAATACCCACCACGATTTCTTCCATGTTCTAAAAAATTCATACCTGAATCTAAATCAGAAAAAAATACCTGAACTTAGCTCGAGTTCTAGAAAGATTCACCTCCTAAATGTGGCGGGGCACATTGAGACCACCGCATTATGTAACAAATATTACAGGAAATCAAATGGAATTTACATTTAAATATGCAGGTACCTGAAACTTGAAGTTTTAGATCCGGATAGAGATTGTAAGGAATCTGTACTGGTCACTTTCCACTAGAAAGTCAAAACCATTGAAGGGCAGATAGAATTTATTTCTCAGAGTATCCGTAAAATACATTTCGGATTTTGTGGTTGGAAAATAATGTAAGAAAAACTATGCTCTAATGCTTACCTGCTTTTCACCGCATTGTTTCAAGTTTGATGGAGACAGTTTCACCGGTGGGCCACCAACATCTTCAGGTTAAATGTTGAGTTGGATGCAAATTCGACCGGTGTATAAACGCGGGAGTGGATGGAAGCAGCGGTCTTTTACAGTCATTAATATTAAGGCGTATATATACTGGCTCAAATTTGCATCAAAATCCACTGACGACCTGATGATTTTGTAGTGATTACCGACGAAACTGTCGTTTTTCGGGTATAAAAAAGCACGGTGGAAAACCCAGTAAGCATGAGAGCATCATGTTTAGATTGTGCCCTAAATGTAACGTACACAGAAGCAAGTAGGATATGATTATGTTCTCCATCTTGTGTCAACTTTTTTGTAAATAAGCTCATTTCGGAAATCAATGGACATGGCAAAAAATCCATTCGTTAAAATGGAATCCTTGCTTCGGAAAATCCTTCTTCTTGCAATGTATACCTTCAGGAGAAGGAAGAGACTTTGATTTCGTTTTTTTAACGTCTCAGCTGCTTTTGCAAATCAATTAACATTGTAAAAATATGTACCCATACGTGAAAAGAAGCATGAGAATTAAATCTGTACTTCCATACATCCTACTTCTTACCATGGGCATCTCATGGCCAAGTGAGATACTTGAACTTCGTTTTTTTTTTAACGTCTCACTCAGTGCTCTCATCACGGAAGCCTTCGTCGGCTTTGCAGGTAAGAATACGCGAATTTCTTATGATTAAAAGATTCGCCTGGGGGCTAAGCTCAGAAGGCAAATTCCCTCTCACTCGATGCCGAGGCACAAAGCTCCCTCAGCGGCGAAAAGTGTGAGAGAGCGGCATTCATTATGCGTGCCTCGTTCCATCCCCACGCCCTTTGACCCTTCGCCTCCCGTGCCTCGGGCACCCTAGCGGTGAAGATCCCAATCTCAGCCGCCGAGAATTGCCTGATGGTTTGAGAAGGGCGAAACGGCCAATCATCTTCGGGTGGCTGGTTCCACGGGAGGCAAACGATATATACGCAGATCGGTGCGGCGATGACAGAGCGCAGTGACGTACACGCTGGGAGAAAGTGACGATACAAATGAACCTGTGACTGTGGAAATCAAAGAGAAAAAATCTGTTCCTCCACCTTATATCTACGTACTACCGGCCCTAAAAAATTCATACCTAATTATTAAAAAAATGCCTGAACTCACTCTAATCCCAGAAAGATTCAACTCCTAAATATGGCGGGACAGATTGAACCACCTCATTATTTATTTATTTTTCATCTCCATAAAAGAGCTCATTTAAGGCCTTTCACATCGAAGGAAATAACATATAATAACGACTATCACACACAACCATTACCTGGGTAGGGGCAACCTACCCAGGCGGGACTCGAAGCCGCGACCTTCGGTTTGGCAGGCGAGGACTTAACCCCTCCTCCGCCGAGGACGGCGATTACGTATAAAATATTACAGAAAATCAAATGAAATTTACATTTAAATTTGCAGGTACGTGAAACTTGAAGTTTTGGACCCGGATAAAGATTGCAAGGAATCTGTACTAATTACTTTCCACTAGAAAGTAAAACCACTGATGGGCAGTAAGAATTCATTTTCAGAGTATTCGTACAATACATTTCGGATTTTGCGGTTGGAAAAAATTGCATGCATGAAATGCTTCGTTCTCACGGTTACCTGGTTACCCCGCAAGATGCCTGGATAGGCGTGTGGCGGTGTTACGAAACCAGCCGTTTACACATTAGAAGGAAACGATTTGGCGAAATTACGTGTAGAATTTATTAAAGTTCTTCGCAGAATGTTCTCGAGATCGCTTCCGGGTCAGGAACTGCATAACTGCCGATGTTTCGAAGTCCGACTCGGACATCGTCTTCAGGGCTGTGAGTGTCGGGTGAGATTTTTCCACTCTCGTGGCCAGATGACTGCTAATTGGCTGTCATTAGCGGCGCGCTCTGATTGGCTGGCGTGTTGGTGAAGATTGGCAGTTATGCAGTTCCTGACCCGGTGGCGATCCCGAGAACATTTTGCGAAGTCTATTCGCCGGGAAAGCATTGAATATTTCTTCATATAGTAAAGTGTTTTAACGTAAGGATGGGGGGGAACGAAATCCCATGCCTATTCGTTCGGAAAAATATCTCTATTTATTTATTTTTGTCAGACCTAGAAATTTAATGTGGTTCTAGTATGATTTTCTCAGTGTCGCTCTTAAAGATATTTATCCTCATTTTTTTCAAGCAATCTAAAGCCTGAATCACACGATCTATGTCGTTACCTATGTCGTTGCCACGATTGTCAAACGTTGCGCTACAATCGCTCCATACGGGCATGCGTTCTGATTGACTGATATGGTGTTTCAGTGACGAAAAAAGTGACCAGAGGAGTGGTGCAAAAAGTGATGGGAATCCACATCACTGGAGTAATCGCGAAAAACAATTGCGCGTGACGATCATTTTCGAGTGATCACTTGAGTGATCGCTGGAGTGATACTCGAAAATGACGAATAAAAAATGATCGTGTGCTTCAGGCTTTATGTTCCGTTGCTAGGGCGAAGAGCACTGACGGCGTATTGTTGTACTGTGGGTTGAATAAATTGGAGCGATTTCCAGGTACTTTCCGTCGCTAATATCTCGAAAAGTTTTGATCGTTGGCGGCTGACGCCAAAACTGTCCAGTGTCCAGCCTTAGGCCCGTTTCACATTGACGCAGAGAGCGGTCGTCGTTGTTTACATAGGCGCGAACGAAATCCGTCCGTGTTCGGCAAAATGCCAGCTGTGTGTGTGGCTTGCAAAGCTAGAAGAACATCATACTGCCAAGTGCAATTCAAGCAATCACTGTAAAAAAGGTTAGAAAAAAAAACAGAAGGAAAGTGCTCGTCTAAGGAGGTTTTGGGTGCATCCTATTGTGGCACGGAGAATATTAAAAGCCACCTAAGTGATCGAATTTACTGAACTACGCGCTAGTGAATATGAATTTTTCAATAGGGTAGCTTCTTTCATCAAAGTAAACGAAAGGCATTGATTGCGATTTGTTACCCACCATTAGTGTATGCATAATATACTAATTATTTGGTTTAAGAAATCCCAGAGTAGACGATTGTTAACCTCATTTGAAAAAGGTCAGATTGGCGGTCATACGATGCCACTCTTCATGACGTCACAGGGACCTAGATGCTATACGAGTAGTCAGGAGTTTAACATCGTCTGAGATTATCAATGTACGCATGAAGCACAGAGCTCAGGGAAACATGTCTTAATAATCACTTATTATAATTGCCTAAAAGCGGTAGGTTTCCTTCGTTTGACAGGGTATTAATAAACCTTATTTAAGCCAATAGCTACCTACTAGCAGCCTGTATCGTATCGGCGTTCATAGCCTCGCACCAAAGTGGCCTCACATGGCGGCAGTCGGAACCAGAATTATTTCACACGGGCTTTTCTCAGCATTCATACTTAGCCGTCGCGTTTTCGCGCGCTTGAAAATTTTCACTCTTCATATAATCGCGAAAAATAGATATCGTCATTGAAACATCTAAAAGCGCGAAATACGTACTCCAGTACTCCAGAGTAATTATTTTGGCAATAAAAAAGGAAACCACTCTATTGCCTGGCATGAGTGTATCTGACTGAAGCTGGGTGGCTGACGCCGTAAGGGAACCACGGCAGGTGCATAGGAGACACCATAGTGTGACTTGCTCCTTGGATAAAGATTTGATGTTGTGCGGGTTACAAACACGGATTTTTTTCAATTCTCGCGCATCGGTAAACCATACCATTTAATTGATTAAATTCAAAGTTCCTTTACAGAAAGTATACAAAATATCGTCATTGAAAAATCTAAAAGCGTGAAATTCGTACTCCAAGAGTAATAATCTTTCGATTAATGCAAAAAAAACAATGGGAAACCACCCTAATATTTTCCCAGTGTCAATTAGACTATACACAACGAAAAGGCGCAATCGCCCTGTTATCACAAAGCTCGCTCTATTTCCAATAACAAATCCACTTGGTCCGCATCAGCCGTCAGCATTCTTGTTTAAGCACCAACCTGTCTCTGTGGCGCGCGGATTGCTCCTCCGCGAGCGGACTGTCCGTACTCATGAGTCCGTACTCGAGCTGAATAAAACACAAAGGAAGGCTGCGCGTTTCGTCAAAAACTGCCACGGGGTACAGACAATGTTACCCAGATGTTAAGCGAATTAGGCTGGGAGCCATTGGAGACTCGGAGGTTGCTCGCTAGGCTTAGATTGCTTGAACAATTGAGAATGGATATCTTTAAGAGCGACACAGAGAACAAAATATTAGAGCCACACTATATTTCCAGGTCCGATGGCAGCGATAAATTAAGAGAGATGTTTTGCCGAACGGATAGATATGGGAGTTCGTTTTTCCCCGAACCATAAAGGACTTTAATAAACGCTAGTCCCAACTTCGTTAGAGCACTTCATTTTTTTTAGCTGTAAATGGCTGGTGTCCTAACACCCCCTGCCACACGCCTTTTAGGCGGCTTGCGGGGTATTATGTAGATGTAGATGAGTAAGCTTCCATTTACGTCAATGGAACCTTACCCGCGCGCGTAGCGCGGACCGTCCAAGTACATGTGAAACGGGCCTTGGGACGATAATAACAAGCGAATCCCCCGCTAGCCATCACCAAGACTGGAATTAGACAGAGTGAAAAAAAAAAAGATTCATTCCTCCTTTATTTTGAGAGTAGATATCAGGAGTGTCATCTTAACTGGCGGAAGTGATACGCCTTATCATCACGACCTGTTGACACACGCAAAGAACGTGACGGTGTCACGAAGCGGAGGCTAAGATCGAATCCATGTCGTTCAGATCCATCCGTTCCCGTTTCCCTTCCTTCCTTCGAGTGCACGTCTACTTCTCAGCGTCGGACGACCCATTTGTAAATGGACCTTAACGGATCTAATTCACAACCACTCCTCTTCCTTAAAGACGTCCAAAGCCTTCCCTTTTACGAAAGATATTACGCCTTCATAACCGACCGAGGCGTTGGCGGTGAATAAAAATAAACAGGAGGCGGGCTCACCCCTCCGAGAGAAATATGTACTACCGTGGACCGAGCGTGATTCCCAGGCATCATCCACTTTCATCGCGCAGGGAAAGGAATCCACCTTTCACCTTTCATTTCATAACCCATATTTCTTTAATCATGAAAGGTGTTCAAGAAAGGATTCTTATAACTCTACAGGAGTATTTATAACATTTTTGTGCGTAATAAGAATAGCTTTCCTGCTTCAAATTTGCACACAGAAATGATCACAAGATAAAACTGGCCCCTGGGAAAAGTATTACGCATTGTGACACGTCATTTGAATGATTTAAAAAAGATAAATTGGAGCGATATCGAATGCAAATATGCGAGTTGCGAAATTTAGGAATGGAATTACGAAATTGAAACGTGGAAAAAAGATAATCATGATTTTTTTAAATTACCGATATCAGACATTCTCGGATATTCAGTAATCGTTGACTGTTGAGAGAGGCAGGTCCAATAGAAGAAAGTTAATTGACCTACATTAATAGCGATGGCGATAATTAGTCCACCAATGCAAACTTACGGTAAACACATTCATGCACACAAACTTACATAGTTATATAACTTTAATACTGTGGATATACACAAATTTTTAATTTTCAATTATCTTACGGTAAAGATCGTAAAAATTAACATATTCTCTTCTCGAACTTCTATCCTATTTTGGATTCTTCTAAACTTGTCTTTTGTGTATCATTTGCTGTATTCTGTACTTTATGTATGATAGAGGAGAAAAAAATTCACGCATACAGGTTTTACCGTGGAATATATGATAGGCTGAAGATAAAAGTTTAAAATATTGACGGTCAGAACTTACCTTGTATGTAATTGAAGCAGAATCTCGAACCAGCTTACTGCAAATATGAAAGTGCTCTTCTCATTGGATGGATGAAGTAAGGGAAGTAATATTTTTTCAATTGCATATTCAAAATATACTAATATTCGTGACACTGAAATGAAAATAACATGGTTTGATCTTGATAGTCTTTAAGTTATTGTTTCAGTGAAATAAACTTCTGTCCCAGATTTTTTACAAAATAATCCAGAAAATAACGTTGATTAACATTACTAAAATTATGTAACCAATCAGCAAAAATTACAATTCTTGAGCGTTTAAGTAAAACGCAATGTATTCATTGAAGAAATAATAACTCTCCTACTGAGAGTGCTCATATTCTCATCAGGCAAATAAATTCAATAGCATAATTTGGAATTTGATTAATGAAAACTTTGTCGGGATGAAAAGGAGGAGATAAAAAGCCTACATGTTCAATAAAAGCTTACATCAATAGAATATTTTATGAAAAATAACCCTACAGCCTCATTTACTGCATTAAGAACCGGTACACCGCAGTGAAACGAATGAAAATAAATACTTTTGGTAATTCATCATTATCCATCACCATTCAAAGAAAAAATTGTTTTCTTGCTATTCGCAACGCGGAGTTACATAGCACTAGCATACTTTTCCATAGAAATCCTTATGCTAGCTCTGAGAACAATAATACCTGGATTATTCACGCATGGCATGTAAAACCAAAACGGATGGTTTGACTAAATTCTACACTATATTTTTCACGGAAAGACTGAATTACTGTGAATTTTTGACAGTTCAACTGAGATATCTTAGATAGATATCTTTTGTTATTACTAGCCTACGTATGGCACCTCAATGATCTCTATTCCTGATGGTGAGAAAAACACTTCTACCACGATTTGAATGTTTAATAGTCTTTTTTACACGGAAATATGCACGTGGTATGAGTAAGCTTGTCATCACGATTTATTCACTTCTATACAATTTTTATAAATAGAAACACTTTACAAAGTGACCATATACATATATGTAACAATTATAAATTACTTGACAACAAAACAGCATCAAATGCAGGGATGCGAACAACTGAAAATGGAGATTAAGACAGAGGACTGAATAAGGGAGACACAAGCTTTACACATCGCATGTGTAACAGAATAAGGTAGGTTTGAGAAGGTACGGGAGTGTTTGTAGGTTTTACTAATATTTTACAAGTTATTTAAATGAAAAATAAAAGGTGTACTAATATCGCACAGTCATTTATCGTTTTTTTTACTTTCAACAGCACCTGAGGAAAACTCTGATTACCATCAAATGTTTTCCAATTTTCTGTATAAATATCATTCATAGACCTCTATTAATAAATAAGCACAATTTATTGGTAATTTCTTCTTAACATGTTAGAATCCTTTGATATGGTTTGGATAACAAAAGGGCTTGATTATTTATTCAAATTCTTCAATGCTAATTTCTTTATATTTATGAGCTTCAACTTGTGTAAATATAAAAATATCGAAAGATAGCTGATAGTGTTTTTATTATGATAAAGAAATTTTACATGAAAACTAAATTTTTAAGCCATGAGAAAAATTGATTTCTGACTTCTCTTTTTTCTTACGGGTTTTACAAAGCGTTACATTTGTAAGCTAAAATATTACATTAATAGAACCTTTAATTAAAACTATTATACGTGTCACGGCATACGAAAATACTTTCATTAAGGTTTGGACAAAAGTTTTTTTTAACGTCAACTTGCTCGTTGCTACTTTGTAAAAATTAATGCCTTTGGAGTAGATATGTACACTTAATTGCCTCGACTCGTGCATTCACACAAAGGATAAGTCCTATCGTTTAGGGAATTTATTTTGTCAATAATTCGCCATCTTATGACTCAGGTAGACAAGCACGGTAATGACCACTTACGTATAAATATAAAATATTCAGTAAAAAAATACGTGGGGGAATAAAGCACACTTTTATATTTGTAGCGCGGATATAGCATGAATATATCCAATATTGGCTGAATAGTTATTAAATGTACTCATACGAAGCAAAAACCGAGATATACGAAGAAATATAACTACTCTTTCCCGGCTTTGCAATTTAAACAGGCAAGTTTTGAGGTGAAATTTGGTTTATTATTTACAGAGAGGATAAATAAGAATTAGTGCTTATTGGAGACCGTATGAGAAGCCCATCACGTTGGCGGAGATGATTTTATGAAGGCAAAATATCCTTATTTATGAACTAAAGGGAAAATCTTAAAACCCTGGTAAAATATCGCAAGTTTAGTATTGCACAAAATCCATCGAGAAATGAACAAATTTATTAATTTACAATTGATATGGGGTAGAACTTGAAATAAAGATGAACTGGTTAAATGCTTACAAAAATGAAACACCTAGCGAGGATTGGAGTTAGCAATTTTTGCGAAAATGAACTGATTCCAATCTTGTTACATTAAACGACAGCTCTAGCCAGAGAACTCTGCACATAAAAGCATGAACATGTCGAGCGTGCAATATACACTATACTGCCTCTACAACTCCAATTTCATTTGCGTCATTGTGGTAATGTAGATAATATATCGTACGAAATAATATTATGCCGAAGCAGTTCCAAATAGGGTAAAATAATATAATCTGGCATTGCATATTTTGATATTTCGCATCGGTTATATAATAGCTCAAATCAATTATGTTGTAGCTATACGTAGTTTTCTTTGAAGAGAAAAAAAATAGCAATCGTTCATTTTTAATAATGGCTTCAGGGTATTTGAAACTTAAATTACGTGTTTTACACCGTTACTTTCATTCAATACTTGTTCTACGCAGTGAATGCTATCCAGTAACCTTGCAGGCGTTTTTGAAACTTAGGGTTAGCAGTAACGGAAATCTCAATATGATCCGGTAAAAGACAATTTAAAAACAACATTATCCAACGTTCCATTTGTGCAAAAGTGAATGGAAAAATATGAAAAAATGGCTCTGCACAAATTGCTTTAAATAGCTAACTTAGTCCTATCGTGCATAAGAAGGCCTTTCCGTGGGATATCCAGTTTTCTGAGATAGGTAATTGACAGGTTGACCGGTAAAATGGAGTTGTACCCACAGTGCCAACTATGTTTTCATGGGCATATCATACTCCGTCTCATACTCCATCAATATCAGGCGATAACAGATTTGACGGAATAATTGCTACCCTTTTATCAAATATGCCACTATGCTTAGGACTTAATGATGAATTAAATCTGACTACGTACGAAAATTTGAAACAGTAGGGAACCAGTTCTTCATTAGGGAAAGCAGAAGAGAATGACTAAGAGTAAGTTATAGGAGATATTACTCATTACAGAGGTACTACTCGAGAATACACGGTATTCAAGTATCTTCGTATATGATTGGTTTCATATGAGCAACCATGGCATCTAATGGTCAATGAAATGAGGAACTTGAATATGGAACAGATAATGCTGGGATTGAACACAAAATTTACCAGTTATACTCCTCAACCATTGAATTTAAGTTAGGAGAATACTTTAATGCACCCTATACGATGTACTACCATTATGTCAGTAAATGACAATGGACATCTTAACACACTACACTTTCCAGTAACGATAATTTTCACAGCAAATATTTATGACAACAAACAGAGTTGATATTCACGATTTAGTCACATCATAACTAAAAATTTCATCTATACCACAAAATGAGTCACAGCATATTATCACATTTACCCATTGGTCCATAATTTCCGACAATGTCTGAAATTTGGCCCTGAATACCACTGAAAAGGAATAAACAACACATAATTGAAATTATTAATCGCTGTACCCTTTTTCAAATTGAGCAGGATTCTCGGAAATAGGTAATAATGGATTACATCAACGAAGAAACGATCTTCTTTCTCAACGGAGAACAAATATCAGCTTTAAAATACGAAATATTCTGATGAATTTCTGACAAAATATAAAAATATTTTTCATAGATAATATGGTATTAGATCAATAATATAAGCGTGTAAAATCCTGAGAAAAAACCTGTCGAGCGCGAAAATAGCAATTATTTACGCAGTGCACTGAAATTCCGTACAATATATATAGTAAAACTTTCGAAGGTAAATGAAAAAATGAAATATGCGAAGCCCTTAAGAGAAAGACATTAATATTATGTACACCCACTCAAAGTGCAGATAACAGAGAACGGTATAAAGGAACAGCCTCATAATAGCCTCTTCATCATCCGAAAGCGAAAAAATATTACTCCAGGCATGGTCAACTTTTTTCACCTCAGTTACACTTCTTTGTTACAGAAAATGTGTCCCGGTAAACTTTAATAAGGAACAAATTTACGCACAATGCCAAATTCACCTTGCCCCCAAATTATAACGTCTCATTTATTTACCAAACTTAACCGGTTGCTAACCTGTAAAAACTAGAAATTTGATGCACTTTTGATATACTATTTGGATCTGTTCAGTTTGTCTCTTGTCCCATTAGTAGAGCTGCGCCCTTAATTTGTATTCACCGATTAAAATCCCGTTTTAACTATATACAAATTGGAACCATAAAATATGACCACCAGAAACTTCATCTGGCAGAAGGAGATGACATGGAAATTCGCAATATCACCGTCATCCCCAAAAACATCCTCATTCATTTCGCCATATATTTTTTTCCGGAAATATTTCCACATGGTTGAAAAACCCAGTCATTGACTATGCAACGAAAATATATACACCCGTAAACATTTTGGAATGAGTTACACAGGTTTGGGAGGGGAAAACTTTCACACCTAGTGAATAGATCTTTCCAGGTGATGGAAGATGACCTTAACAATAATAGTACCCTTTTGCCCGAAAAGGCAACTGTTTCACTCAATTATATGACAATTAGCTTCATGAACTAGTCACACCCCTCCCAAATAACCTGCAGATCTACCTCCGTCTGATCACATCCATTTGTCTAGATATTGGAAGAAGGTTCGACCATATTGAGCGGTGAACTGGGACTGGACTTAGACACTTTGGCAAGGGCACGTCTCAGGATCTCTTCCTGGTCGTCGCTGATTGCCAGCCTCGTCATGCTACTCCTAATGGGATGAGGTGATCCCGATCTGCTCCACGAGGACTTACTGTCTTTGATGGATCTCAGCGGATAGCTCTCGCACCCGTCACTGTGCGGCCTGTCCGTCGAGACTTCCTCCGACTCGGACGGCGGGTTAGTCATAGCCCTCCTGTCCATCTCGTCCAACTCTATTGTCACGGCAATCACCGCGTCCTCTTCCGAGTCCTGCCTTATCCGATGGGAGTTGACCGGCACCACTTTGACGCCTCCGTCCACGGAGGACATCTGCGTGAGGAACGAACCCCTTTGCGAAGACGGCTGCGACACGAAAGGGGTCGGTTCCGTGTGGTTGCAGGCCGCACCAGGGTAGAAACCTTGCAGGAAACTTATGTGGTTCTCGCTCCTCCTGTTGGGATCCGAGCAGTTCTGCCAACATCCCGTGGTTTTCCTGTCCGCTCCGCTGTTCTTGGCGATCCTCGCGTTACCTTTGTGTGCCGTGTCGTTGTTTACCCCGGGGAAGGCACCCTTGTACCTCGCGGCCTTGTCGGCGAACAGACCGTGTCGGCTGAGCATGGTGAAAAGGTCGCGCCTGTACTGTTTCGTCAGCAGGGCGTACAAGAAGGGGTTGGCGCACGAGTTCAGGGGATAGAAGAAGACCAGGAGGATCTTGGCGTGGGTGACGTCAATGAGCGGCATCCCGGCCATGGCGGTCAGGCCGAAGAACGCGATTGGCGCCTTGCAGGCGAAGTCCGTGAAGACGAGCAGGGCCATCCTCTTGGCTACGGTCGCGTCGCTGTTGGTGTGACTGCCCACGTTCGTCCGGCCCCACCACTGAGGGCTACTCTGGTCGCCCTTCTCATTGTTAGCCCTCGCCCTGTTCCGTCTCTCCTGGCTGTTCTTGCGAATGACGTAGTATATGTTGCCATAGCAGGCGCAGATGAGGACGAAAGCCAGTCCGTTGATGACGAGGAGGAGGATAACATAGATCTTCCCAGGGAGGTCTCTGTTCTCCATCGGCAGGCAGATGCTGTGGAGGTAAGGTTAAGTTTAGAGCGCGCTGACAGCATAAAGGATGGCGGGTATTTTTACGAATGGATTAGGACGATGCATCGTTTGAGCGAGACTATTTAGAGATCTTGAATCCAAATCTACATCTCAATAGAAGCTTTCTTCTATATTTACCACAACCTCACGGCCAAGTGAACTGGAGGCTGCTTTTAGCACACAGTCGTACACGCCAATCTATGTGTTGATTCTGGAAAATTCTTTGCATTACATACTATTCTTTTCTGACTCAGCAAGAAGGAAAAATAATGTGGATATAAACTATGACTCTTCTTACTAGAGGATTGAATTGAAATTTCCTGCATACAGCTAAACAAAATATTATGGCTAATTAGAGTTGTAATGTTTTCTCTCATGCTCTCTGAGTCACTGAAAAATGTTATGCCTACTCTTAAAATAAGAAAATGAGCTTTTAACAATACCTCGCATGGCCACGAAAATGTTATATATTTATTTATAATGCTTCAGTGAATCCAAGGACATGCGAAAACATGATGTATCCATTGTAACAAGTAAATTCAGGCAGACGGAAGAAATGTATGACTAAAAATATTCGTGGTAAGGTAAGAAAAATTAATTAAACACTCAATCGAAATATAGTTTAAATTTTATGAATAAAGCTATACTGTGTCAAAGAGGATAACACGAAGGACATATTGGAAGGCTAACCAGGCACGAATAATAATAATAATAATAATAAAAAACAAATCACCGAAAAAAGTCCATAGCAATAGACCTGATCTAGTAGTGCAAGATAAAATTCACAATGAAATGTACTTGATAGACATTGTCGTACCTAATTCGCATAACATCACAACAGCCTACACCAGCAAAATGGGAAAGTATGAAGAACTTAAAGATGAAATTAAGAGATTATGGAAATCCGATAAAGTACACATAATACCAATTAAATAAAAAATACGTTTGATAGTAATAACAATAATAATAATAATAATTTATTCAGAAGTGTATCAATTACTAGGTAGGATAACAACACCACCACAGATATCACCTGGTTTTGGAGTATCCACTGATGCCCACGAGCGGCAGGGCTGCCACAATTGCCGCGTACAACCATCCAGCCGCCATCACTTTGGTCGCGGTGCTGACGCGTAGTCTTCGGTCAAGGTGCATTGCATAGGTGATCGCGTACCAGCGCTCACTAGTGATCATGGCCAGCGTGAAGATAGACAGCTCGCTAGCGAATACCGTAAGAAACCCAGCAATCTGACAGCCAGTACCTATATTTAGAAAGGATGAGAATATAATGATGAATGAGGCTGCACAGAGAGAAAACATCGTTATGAATAAGCAAGGTTCCTAAGGCACAAAAAATAGAGAATGTAGCTTTCAGAGAAACAAATGTAATGTCTAGTGCTTATCCAGTAAACATATAGGAGAGAATCTCTCAGGTTTTACACCAGGTTAGGTTGAAAAGAGTCCCTGGCAGTACAAACGGTGCAACCGAAGGATGGAGGATTTCAGTTTTCCACTCAAAGTGGATATAAGTGCCATTTGTAGCATTGTTTATTAAAATCTATGGTGACAGAGATCAATATCTATTGTGTCAATTAGCCAGAATGAAAAGAGAAATATGTAGTAACGTATCCATACATTAACACATTGTCGTGCTCTCAGACTGCGGCAACTGAAATTCGAGTCGACAGCACGCGCTTAAATATGATGTAAGATTTTACGATCTGCATGGTCAATTTTGAATGCACGTGCTTTGGGATATTTTTAGTGATATCCCTATTTCAATGGAGCATATTGGCGCGCTGTAATTTTAAGTGCGGTCAAATATCACCATCGCAAATAAAATAAAAACCTGATGCGACAATTCATCTTGTTTGGTTGAACCAAATTTTATCGTTCGCATGACTTCATATTTTATATGGTACGATGCATCATAAAAATCACAAACACTGTTCCCTAATATGCGAAACACTGTTCCCTAATATATGCTGAGGCATCCCGAATTATAACACGCACGACGGTGGCGTACCTATGGGGGGATGAGAGGGTAGACCCCCCGAAAGCCTCTGAGAAGTAAATTATTATTATAGTATTCTACCGATTAAGGTAGGTTTTCATGGAGTATCTCCCTTTCCTTCCAGCACTGCCTTCTTTAATTCACTGTAAGGCCTACTCTCCTTCAATATATCTAAAAATCCTATTCTTTTCCTTCCCCTCCCTCGTTTCCCCAAAATTCTACCCTCCAACACCATTTTCAACATCCCCTCACTGCTAAGCACTAACTCCATCCATACCTTCTGTCTCCTCCGTATCTCATCTAAAAGCTGCCTCTCCTCGCCAACCATATCCAGCACTTCGTCGTTCCTTTTCCTCTCCGTCCATTTCACCCTCTCCATTCTTCTCCATACCCACATCTCGAATGCCTCCAATCTTCTCTCGTCTTCTTTCCTCAGTGTCCACGTTTCCGCACCGTAGAGAGCTACGCTCGAAATCAAACTCTTCACTAACCTTTTCTTTAAACTCTTACACAACGGTCCTCTCAGAAGCTCCTTCCTGTTCATGAACGCCTCCTTCGCTAATGCTATTCTCTTCCTGATGTCCTTATTACTGTATCCGTTTTCCTTTAACGTACTGCCTAAATAGTTGAATTGCTGAAACTGCTCAAGTTTCTCACCACCCACCTTTATCTTGAGTCTCACATTCCTCGCTCGTGATGCTTTAAAAAACCGCATAACCTTAGTTTTCTTGTGATTAATCCTCATCCCATACTCCTCGCAACGTTCGTATAACGCATCCACTAGAGCCTGAAGCCCCCTCGCTGACTGGCTGATCCAACGCCTGGTCATCCGCGAATCTCACTGATTTGAGCATCATTCCTCCCACTTTTATCCCAGCTTCTAACTCATCCCACGCTTCCCTTACCATCTCCTCAGCAGAAGTAAATAAGCTATTTAAAACTATCGTCTAGTTTTGAACTTTAATAACTGCATCTGCTTTAAGTTCAATTTTTAGTACTAAAATGATGTAAAATGTATATCGTTGGCTAAGTTCTAACAAAACGTACCTCAAAATTTGGCCGGCTAGACACAGGTATCTTAAACTTAGTGTAATAGCATTAAAAATAAAATTCAAACAATACACACCTCTTTGTTGGCAAATGTATGCTTATTTTTAGTTTTATGAATTTTTGGTTTTTAATTATAGCGTAAAATTAGAAAAAATAAATAGTTTTTTTTTGATCTCGTGAAAAGTTTCTATTTTTGACATACTTGTCTTTAGAACTTATTCATCGATATACAGACATGTCATTTTTCAAAACTTTTCCCGAAAAAGTTGCCTAGGGGTGGGGGGTCACCAAACCAGGCCATCCCATCCTTCCCCCCAAAGCATATTCCTAGTTACGCCACTGATGCACGATATACCGTGAATGCAATATATTGGGCGCGGTAATTCGATATAGAGCACTATGCACGGTATTGTTGGCCACGATATGAGTCATCGAAATCACTTATATCACGAAATAATAATATTTTCAGATTGATGTCATCATGGTTTCTGGGATTCCATCGCGTTGTTTTCTGTCTGACGTCGACAGTTTCGTCGACAATTCAGTCAACAATATGAGGTCAGAAGTTTAATTTATGCACAATGAGCGGGTATACATCTACCTCTGCATCTTTACAAAAGAGCTAATGAATACAAGGGTTTCGGACATACTTCACCGCATATAACTCTTGTCTTTAATAGCTTTTTGGAAAGATGCAGAGATATACCTCGCCTCGTATCAAACTCCACTTCAGATCTGAAGATGCTGTAAGTATGCTTAGCAGGACTGTGTTATCAGGTATCAAACAACAAGGTGTAATGCCAGAAACCATCTTCACATCCACTACTCAACGAGGAAGCCTTCGCAAGAACTCCAATATGGGATTGTTGTATTTAATAGGCAAATATCGCCCATACCTAGACCAACATAAAGTGAACGTGTTATCAGTGCTTAGTTTCGACCGGAACGGCGCGGCGCTCCGGAAACTCTTAGGGAACTGTACAGAATGATATACATAATCAATGCAACACATATGCATGAACGACATAAGTAACGCATCACATTCAGAGCGATGAAACGGTCAGTCAGGAGACGGTCGTAATTCCTATATTCCTGTCCTGCGAATTCTAGTCCGTCTCGAGTAAGATTTTTTTAATTGAATGGATTATGTAAATTAGATACCGTTTCTCATCATTTGGGAATACCGTTTATAAATTTAATTTTTAAATGTATTTTTTTGGTACAAAAACATAATTTATGCCATGACTCGTCATTGCAACTTCTATCGCAATTTCAAAAATTAGGAAGTTTTAGGGGGGGAGGGTTTATATTTGAAAATCACGCGTAGATTAAATATGTAGGGATCATTTCAGGCACCGATTTGCTCCACAAATTTCAGAACATTGACCATAAAATAAACCAGGTCGGTTTATAAAAAAAACTTGTTTGGTTGATTCGCCCTGGTGTTGCATCTACCTTAACCCCTGAAGAAGGTACTGTTCATGATATTTTAGAAATCAAGCGGGACTGTGCGTCACCACGTATTAGTTGTGCACGAGCTTACCTTCCTGCCAGTCGATGGCGTGGTTGAAGTACGCGCCTATTGTCCTCGCGTCCATCACCAGGATCGACATGAGATACATCCCCATGCTGAGGTCGGCGATGGCCAAGTTGCACATGAGGAACTTGGACACGGACATCCTGAACTGGCATGAGAGCAGGACGAAGAGCACGGCTATGTTGCCCAGGAGGGAGAGTATACCCATGAGCCAGGCGGATATCCTCAACCACCAGTTGCCCATAATGTCCTCGCAGGGGTTGAACGGGTCCGGCTCCGGGTGGCACACCACCGTTCGCGGGTGGCGAGACAGGTTGCCGCACACGGCGCTCAGCTGGTTTGGTGTGTGCGGCACGGTGGCCTGGTGGAACACTCCGCTCTCCGAGAAGAAGGACTTCAACTTGGCAACCTCGTCCTCCGCTGCATGTAAAACAGATCACCAAAATTGATAAGCACATAATTACAGCGGTTAATACTTTCAGATTGGTGCCATCATGGTTTCTGGGATTCCGTCGCGTTGTTTTCTGCCTGATGTCAACAGTTTCGTCGGCAATTCAGCCAGCAATATCTGGTCAGAAGTTGAATTTATGCACAATGAGCGGGTATATATCTACCTCTGCATCTTCAAAAAGAGCTAATGAAGACAAGGGTTTCGCACAGTACTACTTCACCGCATTTAAATCTGGTCTTTAATAGCTTTTTGGAAAGATGCAGAGATATACCTCGCCACGTATCAAACTCCACTTCATATCTGAAGATGCTGTAAATATGCTTGGCAGAACTGTGTTATCAGGTATTAAACAACAACAAATCTTAAACGTCTCAACACAGGTTGCGCGAAAATTCCACAAAGAAAAAATCAAACACCTTAACTGGGATTCGAACCCGGTCTAGTGTTTCAGCCAATTAAGCTACCCAGGCGTTAATCTCCTCTGTGGAAATTTGTGGACTGTACTGGACAAGATGATGTTGACTGGTGAGCATATTATAGTGTAGGTTCCAAACCTGGTGCATCCAATTCTCCTGATTTTTACAAAAATATCGAATTTACGTATGATTTTACATAAATTTCATGGAATTATGTGATCAAACATTTAGCAACTTCAAATACCTGAATCCACTGGTGGGAGGTAAAAGTTTCACCTGAAAAGAGTGTTGGCGAACATCCACAGGATTGGTTCAGAATAAACTGGCTCAGCTTCGGGTGAAATAGAAGTTCACGGAATTCATATGAGTGTTGAGATGTGGAAGGCAACGGGAACCCACCACATTACCATCCCAACAGCCTTGCATTCAGTCACGAAAAAAGAAGGTAAAACTTTAATGTGAACCGCTTACATTAACTGATATTTCATCCAGATAAATCGCATTATCATTTATGAGTCCTCTATGGTTTACACTCATTTATATCATGATTGATTTACATATAATATTGAATAGTGGTTTAATCTCATTTTACTTCTAAGGTTTGATAAAATGGAGCACGTCTTTCAACAAAAGTTTTACCTTTAAGGTCAGAGATACATATTCTAGATAAGAAAAATATCCGCCTCTTAGTTCTTTTTACGATAGAAGTACATTGGAATCGTAATTTTTAGTAACCTTTTTGATCTTAAAAATGAACATAAGTAACCAGCCTCTTCAACAGAACCATACGCGCACTTTGAGGCATGAGATTAATTTCTTCTGCAAAATAAAACAACCGCCTCGTAGTTCCTTTAACGATAGAGGTATATTGTAATCGTAAAGTTTAGTATAAATTTTAATCATCTTAATGAACACAAGAAACCACCCTCTACAACAGGAAAATAAACGCATTTTGCGATCGAGAACGATTGATTTTCTATAAATATGCATATGAAATTGAATAATACACCCACATCCTGTGCCGTGGAAAATTGTTTTGCGTCGTAAGGATGCAGGCTGAGGAGACATGGAGTTAAAAACTTTATTTCTGTCCACATTTTAGAGGTTTCCATACGTTTTCAAAGTGAAATCATATATTCCACTTGATTTCAATATCACTGCCTCATTTAATGAATACGGTACCACAATTCCCTAGAGTTCTCTCCGTAAAGTAAACTATGAAAGATAATACCGTGGGCAGTGGCGTAAGTAGGGATACGATTTGGATGGGGGGGATGAGAGGGGATGGGAAAGGGCGACCTACCACCCTCCTCCCCCATTTTGGGAAAATTTTAGAAAAAATGACATGCCTACAAATACATTTTACATAATTTTAGCACTTAAAATTTGGGTTACATTAAAAGGCTACGTTAAAATTTACTATGTGTCAAAACTAGACAGTATTTTATAATATTATTTTTATACCTCTGAGGCTGGATCTATACCCCAAATCCCCCCTCCATAGTTACGCCACTGACCGTGGGCTGATATGGATTAAATTTTTAATCTTCCGTAATCCGCGAAAAGTAAGCTAATAAATATTAAATCCGACGTTTACAAACATTATGTACAACAAACGTACACCCCAATTTCGCAAACCATGGCGGAATAATTTAATAAAGGATGGAAAAACCTCAACAAAAAATACAAGAATCACTTCATTTACATCCATATTGAATTTAGATTTTAGGATTTAGGGTTTATGACTTCAAATTTATATATTTCAAGTAAGACGAGAAGAGTTTAAAATGTTTATACTACTTAATACGTTAGATGCGTTCGCTTATCGGGACAGAACAATGGTGCTAGCAAATGTGAAAGTACAGGGACAACCCGCCAACATGGAGATTGAAGAAGGATTGGAAGATTATTACGCGGAAGGATTCAAAGGATTGAGAAATAATTAAGTACCAAAATACCAGGTGAAAGCAGAAGTTTAATGATCCCCTTAAGAAGACGGACCGTTATCGGTGATATATCATGAGATATGATTATTTATGAAGGGATACGTTTTTAAACATGTAGGTAGCAGGAACGATAAAGGTGGGCCTAAGTTAGGTGAAAGGTTAGGTGAAGAACGAAAAAGGTGGGTTAAGTGTTTGGGAGAGAGATAAAGGACATGAAATAGGAAACAACTGAAATGAGAAAATGTTATCTCATAAATCTGATTCGAAATAGCTAAAGAAATACCAATCCTTGCAGTTATGATAAATGCTTCAGAGATGGCATCTATCATCAATAATTTGATGAAAAATTAAGCTTCAAAAGGAAATAAGCAGTTTTTTACCTTGATGGTAGTTTCAGAGCATCACCCGAACCGAGTTCATTCTAAAATTACGAATTACACGGTCATCATTTTTTAAACTAGTTACTGAAGTGATTATTGTGAATAATTTTTTAAAAACATTATTCACCTACAAGTATTTTCATGCAAAGTAATATTATGAATGACAGAGCATTTTTAAACATGAAATAAATAAATAGAACTTTAGAAATTAATGACCCAAGAAAAAATGTTGAAATGCGTTTTTTAGATAATTTTAAGTATAAAACATTATTACATCAGTTTTTCCGGTTTTTTGTATCGTATTAAAGTCGCAAAAACAGCTATTGTTCGACATTATCGAGGCGAAAGCCCAGTAAAATGAGTAAAATTACGCAAATGACTTTTCAGTGAAATTCCTATATTGTTTCAACGTCGCAGGAGGAAAATAATTTATCGTCGGGTAAATTAAATCCACGTCTTGCTTGATAATAAATTAAAATTAAAATCTAATTCTCAGGGTGGGTTAACATACGTCTGAGGACTGAGGAAATCAAACAACGGAACCTGAATTCTTACTTCTCAAGAAGTAATGAGAGCCGGTTTTCGAGGTTCCTGGTTGGCATTCTTGAGCGGTCAGAGGTTGATTATCTTGAACAAGGTTTCGTTCACGTGAACTAGAACCAGGAGTCCACTAAAGGTGAGGGATTTTTCGGAAATAAGAACCATAATGACATAATAATATAATACGCCCATACTTGAGTATCTTGTTATAGGAAGTGAAAGCGGGTTGTAATGAATTCAATTGCACACGCGGCCTTGAATGTGAAAAATGTAGCTCCTAAGAAAACTAAATGGAGAGCTTAGGCAAACTATTCGACGGTGATAGATCACCATCGCAACAAATTATGAGCCTTTTCTTCGAAATCGGATAGAGCAAAGGACTGTATCTTCCAGGCCAGGGCTCACATAACTTCCTAGTCTCGCAGCTCATGAAGTCCCTCCGCAGCATCAAATAGTTCTGCATGGAGGAAGTGATCCTCCGCGAGAATTTTAACCGTTGAACCTTCGATTCAAACAATACGAATACCTATTTCAGCTTGAATGGCTACTGAAAAAATAACCCCGAAACCCATTCTGGTTGCCAAAGCTTTCTCAGGCATTCAACCTTGTCTAAAAAATACTCAATCAGAGCAAATGTCAGCTCACAAGTGGTAAAATGATTTTACTTTGATGATTTTATGAAACAAGGAAGATTATTTTATCTTACAGTACTTATATAATGAGTAAGACAGTTGTTTCAGATAAAAAAGACTGAATATGATACACTGCAGTATCGGCGGTGCACTTTTAAATTAGATAGGGTGAATAGCAGATATGCAATCAAAACTGCGCCTCAGGGATATAGAAGTGGCCATGAAATCTCTTATAACGACAAAATACAAGTTAGCATTTTCCCTTTCGTCTGTCATTGCCACATTTATTGACGATTTCGTGTCGTAACATCATGTTTTTCAAGCACTATTTTGTTGAATTGCATGTTTTATACGGACACATTTCTTTTAGCAGAGCGATTCATATTTATTATAAATTCTTTAAATATCCATTAGCTGCTCATAGCGATTGAGGGAATGAAGGGAATAAGGGAATGCAAGCATTCTACATAGATGATGCCCCAGTCCGCCTCGCAGATATTAAATTTATGTTACCGCTCAGGGTACATATTAATCGGTTTTCAAAAATGCCCAAAGTGCAGATAGCTCTATTTATTCTCAGTATTTGTAATAGGGAATTTGATTTCGCGAGGAATAGTGCTGAAAAGATATGCATTTGTTTAATCGCATCGTCAAGGATATAAACATAGCATATAAACCCTATTATAGCTCATTTTCCCGTGAAATTCCTATTTATCTGCCATGTGCGACGCGAGCGGCAACTTTTGTAAATCAACTTAAATGCGCCGTGATTGGGGTAAACTACCATACGTTCAATCCCCAGCTGTAAATTAGGGAAGAAATTATTCGGAAGAGGACGCCGCTTGAAAATTTCCGTACTTGCTCGACAGGGTCAGCCGGAAAGATATTTGAAAAGGATCATAATTACGATCACGAATATTATATTAGAGGATTTTCAAATCCACCGTTTTAATTGTAGTCCCTCCTCGTGAATAAAAATTAGATTTTAAAATCGCTACTCGCTGGGCTGGCAGTTATCTAATTCCTTCACGAGGAAAGAAACGTGGCTGAAATACGGTACCTAATTAGCCAATAAATCATATAGTTAACCACGCATAAAATGCTAGTTAGATGGTTGTCAACTAAAATAGACCAGGAAGCACTACAGTTAATGGCGTAAGTCACGCTTAAAGAGATACAGCTGCCTAGTGGCGACGCAGAATAAATTGCGCGCGAAACGGCAACTGACGTAAAGCTTAACTCTTTGAGTGCTGGCAGCTAATTTCAAAGCCCTGCTGAAAAATCCTGCCATTTTTACTAAATTCGTACATTTTTTAAAACATAAGCATCAATAATAGATTTATATCGGTGTGTATTTCAATAAAAATGGACTTTGCTCTTCTTTATGAATGAGTTGAACAACATTTATTGCTCTTTTTTAGATATATAATTTAAAAATGAAAACCTACTGTTTTTGAAAAATAAAAAAAGTTGCAACATATGATGTACCGCCATAACATGCAATGTAATTTTTTTACTGCGCTCAATTTGAACTATTTAAAGAATGGAAATCCTAAAAAATGCATTGTTCCAAGCAAAGCATTATAAATCCTGGATGACCATAAGGGTCACTGCACCCTCAACGAACGGTTCATTGGCCCAAAAAAGTTTCACACAAAGTGACCTAAGGTAAGGATGCCGGTAGCTACAGAGGACTTTTCGTCCTCAAGACATAAAGTGAACTCTTCTTCCATCGAGCAGTTGATTTTTGAAAAAACGGAACCCCTAAGCAGTAAACTGGAAATGTACCACGGGCGAAATAATATGGCTTCACGCATACAAAGCCAATTAAATAGAAAGACGTAATATTACGTCCATGGCAATCTCCAGAAAGATTAACAGGACGTAATATTACGTCCATGGCACGCAAAGTTTTAACCAACATTTATTTGTTTATTTACGGCCTTTACGATGGGGAATTAACAATTAACAATGAAGAAAATTCACAGCAGAACACACACGCCCATGCCTTGGGTAAGGGTTTCTTACCCAGGTGGGACTCGAATCCGCAACCTTCGGTTTGGAAGGCGAGGACTTTAACCCGCCGCCACCGAGGCCGGCTTTTTCGAGCCCCCTTGGTTACGATCGAGTTAATGAATGGAGTAATGGAATTCAAGAAGACTACACAGAGCAAGGGAAGTGGCCCAATTACATCCCATAGAAAGTACATTTCTGTTGCCACTTCGGTCGCATTTTTTTCGTTTTTCAAAAATGTTCGCGGCGCGATGATGATCCAATGCGATCCACTTTTTTCCAATATTTTTCGGTATAATGTTTGTAACTGCGAGGAATAGCATTGAAACGTTATAAATTTGATAGATTACATTATCAAATATATAAAGTAGGGATGGACGGATCCAGGATTTTTTTCGGATCCGGATTCGGATCGGATCCTTGATTTTCGGAGCTGGATCTTTCGGATCGGATATTTTCGGATCCAAATGCATTTTCAAATTCCTGCAATTAAACGAAGTAATTATTCAAGTTTACTCTGGGTACGAGCAATCGAAGGAACGCTTTTTAGATTTTCATACATATTTTAATATTCTATAAAATAAAAATAATTTTTATAGGCTTTCTAGTTGTTTTTTAAACATCTAAACATGCTCAGGACCTAAACTGTCACGCTTGGGTTTGGAAATGAAAATAGGAAAAATCTTTGGATAATTCACTGACCAGTTGCGTAGGACAAGAATTGCATGCGACGGTACATTCGAAGAGAGAATCGGAACTCTTTCCACCCTTATTCACTGAAGCTATTATTTTAAATTTCGGATCCAGATCCGATGTCTTCCGCGACTTTGGATCCGATGTATCCGATGAAGGGTAATATCCGCGGATATTTGGATCCGAGGTATCCGATCCGACCATCCCTAATATAAAGTTACATCATCATCACATAAATAAAAACCCTAATTATGCCTCAATTTCCCCGTGAACCTCGGATCATATTGTCCGTCAGTGACGCGAGTGGCGACTTCTGCAAACCCATTAAAATGCGCGATGGGTGGTAGCACATTTAGAGGCCATTTAAGCATTCTCTTTCGTAATAATTGTGCATTGCCTCATTTCCGATCTCATTGTCAGTGGCGGCAGGGTAAAGCTCTCGCCTTCCAAAGAGAAGGTCGCGGGTTCACAGCGCCGCCTGGGTAGGTTGATTTTATCGGGGCATGGGTGTTTGTGAATGTTCTAGGTTGTTTTATGTTAGATCATCCCGCTTTAAAAGCCTAACACGGGCTGCTTTCGAGACATTGGAGATAAAAGATTTTAAAAATTGATTGCACTATAATGGTGAAATATGCTATAGTTTGACTGGCCAATAAAGCTTATTCGCTTAGCGGTGTCAATTTGATTTATAAGAGAAATGATCAGATATGTTGGTCACCTATTCTAGTAACTGAAAATCTACAGTTAAAATATGATGCTTCAACATTCGTGACACAGAGAATGGCTCTTTCCTATCGTATATGCTTCACAAAATACCCTATGTCCTCACCTGAATCAGGTGAGTGCTGAGTACCCCTGCTGCCCTCGCCAATCGTGTGGTGAAAACTGTGGTACGGGTCTAGTCCGTACGGGTCGAACTGGTTGCTGGGGAAGTGCGGCCTCTCGGACGCCGTCAAGGCGCTCCAGTCCGGCTCAACATGCCTCGACTTGTTGTCCGGGTAGAAGATCATCTTGCCGAATTCACCCTCGTCCTCATCCTCCTTGGCGCCTTCGCTGAGGCGGGCCAGTGGCGCCCGGCTCAGGCGCCGCTCCTCGTCGAACTCCTCCGCCTCCTCCAAGATCACCTCGGGAGTCACCGTGCCCTTGTCCGAGCAGCCGGACCGCAGGCCCTCGACCCAGTGCTGCGAGGGGGCGAAGAGCCCCCCGGGGGCTTTGGTTAACGGGTGGTTAGGATTGGATTCGGGGACAGTGGAACCAATTGCGTCCCCATGTTTTATACCCTAAAGCGACGATCACAAGAATGGAGCACAACATTAAAAAAATAAATCAAAAAAACGTTCTTTGCTTGTTAAAAATAAATAATAAAATTCAAACTAAAATATAAAGGCATTCGGCATGGAAATTAATCAAACTTAGCTTGGTAAATGAAGCGTTGTACTTGGCGACTTCGATCTACAACCACAAGGCATTTTTTGAAGGCCACAAGGCCTATTTTTAAGAGTCGAATAGGGTAAGCTTCGGTGACTGAAAAATAATTACGTCCCCAAGCTTAACACACTTAAGTTCACAAGTATGGAGCGCAGCATTAAGAAAATAAATAAAAACCCTCCTTGGTTCATTAAAAATTCAGTAAATTAAAATTAAAGTAAAATGTAACGGTATTCGTAATCGAAATTAATCAAGCTTAGAATGTTAAATAAATTTCCCTACTTGATGTGTTCACTTCTTGGTATCATGCAATAAGGCCAAATAGCATTAAATAACACTTCTTCAGCGACCTTTTGGTTAGCCCCTAATGGTTAATGTTGAGGATCGGGAAGTTTCGGTGGCTGAAGAACCAATAGCGTCCCCAAGTGATAAACCATAAAGCGACGATTGCAAGAATGGAGCAAAAAATTAATAAAATAAATTTAAAAACCTTCCTTTCTTGGTTAAAAATGAAATGAATTAAAATTAAACTAAAATGTATGGGCTTGAAATTAATAAAACTTAGTAAGATAAATTATGCGTTGTAATTTGTGCTTTTGATCTCCAGCCACCTTTTGTTTAGGCCCCGAGGCCTACTATAAAGGGTCGGGCACGGTAGGCTTCGGTGACGGAAAAATAATAGCGTCCCAAATTTTTAAATCCTAAAGCTACGATCTTAAGAATGGAGCACAACGTAAAGAAAAAAAAATACCTTCCTTGCTTGGTTAAAAATAAAGTAAATTAAAACTAATGTCAAATATAACGGCTTGGGTTTTGAAATTAATTGGAATAGAATATTATATATAAATCGTCCTATGGTGCTATCAACCTCCAGCCATCAAGTTTAAATCCATATACCGTTGACTACAAGGGCGGAGAACAACAAAATAATAAGTACATAATATCCCTTAGCACTTTCTTTAAAAGGAAATAAAATTAAACAAAAATAAACATGGAAATTAGAGTATTGTTCAAGAAATATACACGCAAGGGTACTTTTCAGATTCTATTTTCCGCTTCTTTAAATGAATCCAAACTTGTCTGCTGGATGAAATACTCATTAATTTTTCATTCTGTCACCGAAGGTGTTATTCAACATTTCCCTCCCTTCCGTAACCAGCAAGTGAACCGAATCATAACTTATTGTTAATAGCAGTTAGCTGGGCCAAATAGAAGCCAAGGCAATGGCGTATCAATGGGGGAATGAGGGGATGTATCCTTCCTTCCCAA
Source organism: Ischnura elegans (assembly GCF_921293095.1). NCBI lineage: Eukaryota > Metazoa > Arthropoda > Insecta > Odonata > Coenagrionidae > Ischnura > Ischnura elegans. The sequence continues at coordinate 61,838 of NW_025791696.1, forward strand.
AGTCTCAGAAAAAATATATTTTCTGGATTTGATGTATAATAACTGCATCTGCTTAAAGTTAAATTCTAAGTGCCGAAATGATGTAAACTATACATCGTGGCATGTCTTTATTCAAAATATTCCCTGAAATCTCCGTTTCCTGGGGGGTATCCCCTACTTACCCGCCTCATCCCTTCCCAAAGCCCCCTATCCCCCCTCCAAAGCATATTCCTAGTTACGACACTGGGCCAAGGAATATTTGAGATACAAAATGCATTTGAAATGCAAAGAAAATAATATCTTTGACTCGGGTGTTTGAAAAACGAACTACAAAATACAATTTTAAATGCTTTTTAAAATACAAAATACATTTTTATGGAAACTAAGAGATCTTAGAAAAATATAACCTGCCTTGGTACGCTATAGATATCTGCAAATACGAAGACAACGATTCCAACGAAAACGAAGTAATCTCTGAAGCATAATTTTAGGGAACTGTTATGAGATCTACTAAAAAAGTATTTCACAAATGTATTTTTTATTTATTAATAAGAAAATACTAAAAATCTGTATTTGAAATACAAAATACACACACATTCACACATTTGACACATTCGGGTGATGATTTAAAGTACCAATTACTAATGAAAAATGTATTTCAAACACGTATTTAAAAATACTTGTATTTGAAATACATTTGGTAGTAAACTGGGTATGTTTTAGGGTCCCATAATTTTGGACCGTGCAGTAAAGTTTGCGACTGTTTAATTTTAGTTTATACCAGTACAAATTATTACTAAAGAATATTTTCAAAACGAAAGAAACTATCTATACGCACATGTTCAATTTATCTATTTTAGACTGGCCACTACCAAAGAATGTCATCTTTTTTATGGCAAATATTTAGAGCTCTATCCTAAGTTAACCCTAAGGAACATTTCCGCAGCGCGATATGAACTTGGATTGCTCTTATATGGAACCTTCATGTGGCGCAGGGCCTCCTCAAAAATGCTTGTACTCTATTCCGGGGAGATCTAAGCCAACAAAATGTAAAAGAGCTCGCGCTCCGACGTAGTTTGTAAGAGAATCACGGTCTGTCTCCCACTCAGCATATCCTGAAGCACGCTTTTAAAATAAAAAGAAATGGATACAATCTTGCAAACAAGTTGGGAGCAGAGAAACATGTGCTGCGTTATTCATTTGGTTGGGAATACAAACGTCACAGCCTCAGGGAATATTTTGTAGGAATGGAGATAAGGAAAGGGAGGCACTTCCTCTCCTCGGGACTGTATCACGCCGTTCTAAAATTCAGAGTCGCGATTTGCTCGCGCTCCCTTGTCCCCACGGTCGCGCCACCTGTGATTCAAAAGAGGAAACACTTGCTCCTCGCTCGATCAGCCATTTAAAGCGTCGGCCGCTATCTGCGATACAGTTTCCTGGTTTATCTTGGAAGGACACATCGGTTCTACACCCTGATAAAATGTTTTTTTTTGTTCGTAATATTCCCTGTACGCCAAAAAAAAAAAGAAAATAAATCGTTACGAATTAATAAACATGAATTATCTCTCGGGAATACAAGTAAGAAAGCATATTGTAGCACGGAAAAGTAGAATGGTATCCCTGATTTTTTTCTTCAATATAGTTCTGATGATAACTACGAGTATTTTTTTGATGCACTGCAATTTTATTGCGATGAAAAATAAAATTATATCTTTATTTTATATTTCCATGTATTTTATGGGAAAAATCGTGCTAAACGAAAAAAAACTGTTTTGTTACCTTTATTTATGTATCAATATTGCATGTTATTGTATTTTATTGTACTCTCATTTTTTCATTCATAGCCCTGAGGAAGGTTTTAAAATAAACAGAAACGTTCGCTAAGCAAGAAACTTCGCTATAAATGACCATTACTCCAGGAATTTTCGATCATTTACTAAAAGGAAAACGGGATAGCATGGGCGTTTCCAGCGAGGGGCCGAGTGAGGGCTGAAGCAAAAATCGCGAAAGTCTTTAAGCAAAATCAGTATTGAATTGAAACGAAAGTATTCAACAAATTTTCTTTAAACCCACGAAAAAATTATATTTATTAGTATAAGATATGTAACTAAAATAAAACTATTTTTTCAAGGAAATAATCTCATAAATCTCATGGCCTCCCCCCCCCCTAGTCAATGGCTTGCCCTCCCATAGACAATGGCTTGCCCCAAGAATAGTATTCCTCTCTATATATGCTTGAATTTCGGAAATATGCCTCAGTTTCAAGTATAAAGGCATGTTTAATTCATTACAGTATATAAAGAAGCTTAAAAAATTAAAAATAGGGAAGCGTGGCAAATAAACAGCTAAACCCTCCGTCAGTCGCGTCACATTTTGAAACGTTATTTGTTGCGCGGCGTCTCACAGAATGGTTAAACAAAATGTATGAACGTAGAGATAGCTGTTTTAAAAGTCGATGTATTTAAAACTTTACGATTAATATCACGTAGCGATTACCATGTAACGAATTGTAACGTAAGTTGTTGCGTGGCGTCGACCGCACTCCAAAAACAAGAAAATATACATTTTTTTCCATGGGTGTTGGTGTTAAAAACATAAAATCATATTGGTGACTATTTCAGAATCATAAAATAATAAGAAACAAGGTCTGCTGGGTATGTGCGGAAAGTGTTTCCGAAATGCTCTGAGTTCTAAGGTGGGAGAGTTTACAAGAGAGGAGGAAAAGAAGCAGACTATGTGGCATGTTTAGAATAATGAGAGGGGAAAAAGCATGGGAAGAATTTGGGAAGGACATATCAAAACCCAGCTTTGTTGGAAAAAATGATCACCAGTTCAAGATAAAGTGCCGATCACAAAGGACAAATTCAAAGCAGTTCTCCTTCTTGAATAGGACCATAAGGGACTGGAACGACCTACCAGCAAAATTATTTGAGCCCTTCCCGAAAACTTTACATATTTTTAAAAAGCTGTAGAAGAAGTAGGGACCAAGTAAGACGTTGGCTCCGACATTGACCAGTGGAATGGTATCGTGCAGGCATACAGGCCCTTCCTTCAAGTAGCTTCAAGCCGTACAATTGAATGGAGATTTCATTGAAAACTAGTGTTGTATGGCTAAGAGATTGGGGAATAACATTGTAGATTGAATGCGGAATAAAACAACCCCTGTTTCAGAAAGCAAATGTTTTGCATTACTTATTGAATTCCCCTTGTATTATATTTTGGACAGCCGGTTCCGCCACGGTGCAACATCAATTACTGATGATCATGTAGGATGATTATTGTCCAAAAATAATATACAGGTTGGAGAATAATTGTGTCACGAAATTTTCGAAAAGGAACGACCTACCAGGAAAACTATTTGAGCCCTTCCCGAAAAATTTACTCAGTTTTAAGAAGCGGTTTAAGAAGTAGGGACCAAGGGCTTCTTATAATGTTTTCTATTGTTTTTGCATAATATGTACATGTTACCACCAGGCCAATGGCCTACTTGTAACAATTTAATAATAATAATGAACCCAGTTAATATGACAGAATGTATTGATTCTATGATAAAAGTATAAGTATTACGTTGACCATTTAAAATAAAAGATGCAATTTAATTTGGCTCACCAACATGAGCCTTCAACTTACCTCGTGTTTAGCATGCTCCTTAGGATCATGTGTAGCAGGATACTTGAACGCACAGCAGTGGTATGGGTAGGTTAGCCAGGCTTCCGTGAGAAGCTGGAAAATATAATGGACATGCATAAATAAAGTTTAAAATGAAGTAAACTGGATATATAACCATTTTAGAACGCATGAGATACCTACGTTATGTTAAGAATAGACAATTTCAATATACTCGAAACAACCCTGATGTGTTTTTAGTCCGAAATGGGATGAAAAAATTAAACGAAAAGATTTAATTCAGAAAAAAGTAACCCACTCAAAAGTAACCCAAAAATATATACAAGCTCCCCTGTGGTAGGAGCTTCATTTGGTATGCCATATCTGTACGTTTAATTGCAGGCTGACAGTTAAGCTTTCACGTGCTCACCACCAAGGATTGCTCTATTTAGTGTCTTCAAAAGATATCTGAAATGAGTAATCATCAAAGGAGTTCTAAATTAATTTTTTTATGAGATTATTATTTTTTCAAGAGAGAGATAACATACTTTGCTTCACCTCTTCTTAAGCGTTCACTAAGATGTATTTTTCAGGCTATTAAACGAACGAAAGGTAAAAAAATAGAACCAGAAAAACCTTCATTTCATTAGCAGTAAAGAATGCAGAAAAAACTCAAGGGGGGGCGCAACATATATTTTGAGCTACTTGTACTTTTATCGCAATGAAAAATAAACGAGTTACCCACAAAATTTAAGATACTTTTATTTAAACTGATAATACAAATATACAAGAAAATGATATCTTATGATGAAAAAAGTTACAATTATGGTTCTTCAATGCTCGGCAATTCGGGCATTCCCGCAAGGGGGGTTGCTCCCTCCATGTGAATCCGCCAAGACATTGATTTTCCGAGAGAATTCTTCGCTTGCAATTGTGGGGCCACCACTACTGCGGCGAATAAGAAATAATCGCAATTAATTGATTACTGCTTGTTGAAGTCTGATGAAACCTGATTAGGATATGAAAAGTATCACAACCTTAAGGGTAAAGGTTGATTAAAAAATGTACAGGAAAATTAGCAAAAGGCGTCTGAAAAACATATTTTAGAAGACATACTGCGATTACGAAGGTTTAAAGATCAGTCCAACCGAAGTTCTAATAAGGGCAATTTTTAACTTATTTAGAATATGATGTTCACGCATTCAAATCGAGTACAAAAAAATAAACTCGGTACCGGAGCGATTATTTGTAGTTAATCCACATTTTTAATTAATACATTGATGCGAGGGGATTCATTGAATGAGCGAGCAACGCGTAATTCATCTGGTTCAAAATGATGAAACAAATTGGATGCTTCCGGATTTACTTTCATTTAATTACATTTAATAGGACGAGTATCATTGGAATATTTTAATTAAAAAACAATGCAAATGAGCAATTATAATGCTGAGGTAAATAATAGTTTAATTAACCACGCATATAGGTCACTAAATATAAGCGATGAAAAGCAATCAATATATTAATGATATATCCTTAATATTTAATTACGAATAATGCGAGGCAAAAATATGGGTCAATCGATTCCCACTCTTAGGAATGAGCAACAGGTTAAACAGGGGATTCTTTTGGCAAAAATAACATCCGTTTATTCACTGATCACCGCAAGTACTCTGAACTTGGCTGAAAAAATAGTTCAAAATCTCTCGAAGCTTGTAATTTGCCGAAGAATATCCTCTAAAAAATGCCATCAGCAGAGGATATGTTACGTATTGAGAGTCATTAAAAGGAGCAATAAATTTCACCAAAATGAAAATCGTAAACATAAGACTATTAATCAAGCATTAACAATAGAGTAGGAATGATGTCATTTAAAGCGGAAAACGGCTGGTTATATATGATTGTTGGATGGAAGGAAATTTGAGGAAGTGTTATAAGCTACACATTTCAAAATCCCTCGAATTCTCTTCACCTTGTAAATTTTTCTCAATTTTCTTCGAAGACTATAAGTCTAGACTATAAGTCTAGAAATTAATGGTAACTAAAGGGTGGGGTGTGTAAAATGGTTGCATTTTTATTGAAATTCACTGCTCCACTACTCTAAATGTAGCAGATTCTCAGTCATAACTTTTTGTTACATACTTATGTATGTATATGGAACATTCTGTAAAAATTTCACTTGTTTACATTCAGTCCCTTTTTAGATATTGACCTGCGAAAATCGACGCTAAAAGGCTTTCGGCATTGTTTGACAAGCTCTAGAAATGGAGTGCATTCTAAGCGCTAAAACTTACTCTGCAAGTTGTTTTTTTTTAAGTATTCAACTCAAAAATAACATTTTATCAGTGAGTCTCGTTTCCTTCATAAAAATTTATGGCGTTAAAAAGTTATTATTGACAAATGTATCCCGATTTTTTGCGGAAAGATTTTGATTGTCTTTTATGATGGAAAAATTTGAAAAATGGTTTCCAAAAGTTTTTTTCCTGATAAACACACTGGTTGTTAAATTATTCTGATATATTTTAATAGCTTTGAAATTAAAATGGATGCAAACCACGTTTTTCATCAAAATTTGCCCATCAACCCTTTTAAAAATGGCTGCCAAAAAAAGTATGGCTTGAATATTTTTTTCAAATGGTATTTTGTGATTGTCTACATGTAGGTAACCAATGATAATAAAATCAGAATAACTAAAAATATCGAGCAACGAATTTCACTCATATGTCTATGTCATTTTTTGGTTCATCAATATTCTGTTCATTTATTGCACTCTTACATTGGCTTTTTATTTTATCTTGATTAAAAAAAAATGTTTCCATCTGCATATTTATAAGTTATTATTGTTATCCTTTAAAGAGTCAACCCGCGGCAAGAAGAGGGTTAAAATTAAGTTAGGTACATCCTGAAATTTCCTGGGCAACAAGAAGTCGGCCCTTATCAAATTTTCCACCAGCTTAAGATTGAAAATATTAATCTCTGATATTTATATGTCGTAAACATTTCACATTTTTGATGCAGGAAAATGTGGAGGAAGGAATACTCTCTATACCCTGAAAATTCCACGGTGATAACTGTAGTATTCAGTGAGAAATACATCACGAAAATAATAAAATACAACAGGATGAGAAAGAATGATTTGACCTCTTAAGGCAAGGGTCTTTAACCGCAAGAAATGTAGCCATCCGGCTTATCTCTTGCGGATCTTAGAGGCTAAACAAAATACTGTATCACGAACCAAATATCGACACACTCATCAAAAATTAGGATTGCCAAAATTCGCATTGATTGATGGAACTTTTAACGAATAAGTAGTATTGAACTTATTATTAAAGACTATTGAAATTATGAGGGCAAATGCAGCGGTGCAATGGTGTCCACGTGGGGCAGACAGGAAGAAGCTTTGAAGTGAGGAAGGAAGAACATTAAAGTGCTTAAAAAAATAACAAAGATGAAAAAGTAATTTTGCTAAACACTTAATGTGCAACTGCCATACGAGCGATTTTAAAATGAATATTTTAAAGTTATTGGACTCTAGAGAGCAGTTAGAAATTAAAAAAAAATATTGAAAGTCAGGGCAGTACTCTGATAAATGAATATCTTTACCCATCCTTTTCTCCTATTCTGGCGTCCATTTTAAAATTCATCTGGTAACTAGATAACAATAATAAGATAAATAGATCACAATATGCACCTGAAGATGATGATAATTCTTCGAAACCCGGGTCGCGCTATCTAAAAAAAGAAGTGGCATAAGTAATAGTGTAATATCCTAGAAAACTTATTGAAATTATGTTTTTTATATTAATTTTACTGATGTGGTGGTAAAACGACGCGGAGCATTGTGGCCCTCCAAACAATGTGAAATCGATTTAAGTCCTTGCACGAAAAAAAGGTTGTTGACTCCGGTCCTTACCCTTTTACTGCTACCGGGCCGATATATCGGCCCTCGCTGGTTAAGCGAAACCTGCCAGGGGCCGATTTATCGGCCCAAATTATTTCAGTTTTTTTCGTGATTGAGGCCTTTTCAACGGCTGTAAATTATGTAAACCCCCGTAATCTATCTATGGTTATAATATTTAAATATATCTTAAGAATTGGGAAAAAAATCTAGACGTATTAAGTAAAATAAAGTAGCTGAAAAATATTTCTATCTGAAATGTTGCTAATGCCGGAAAATACCATTAGCAGTCTTCGTACATCCCACCTGAAATGGGCTGGCAGTAAAAGGGTTAAGGTATTGAGTTTATTTACCTTAAACATTGCAATGATTCGAAAAGAAACGGGACCTTTCCATTACGGTTGGAATAAAAACGATGGAATGGGACGTCCTCGTGTCGGCCATAATTCTCCTCCATTCCGCCATCTAAGCATTCCCTGTTCCCAGCTCCAGGGACGGTGCTAATTAGCTGAGGACGAAGAACCGTGACACCTGTGCACACTAAGCCTCTATCATGTCTGAAGCGGGATACTCCCTTCCGCAGGGACGAGGAATCCCTAACAGAGGAGGAAAGGACCCTTCGCGACAATCCAGAATAGGGCGCGCCGCTCATTTTACGAAACTTTCCCAACCGTGCGTTTAATCGTTTTCTCCTCAGCTAATTCACCCCGAAGAAATTGTAACTCCTCAATTTTATAGGAAAATGCACATGTGCCGCTAATGCTTGGATGTAATAACGCCTTTTTCCATAGCCATAATTTAATGCTACCGAGGAAAAAATGAAATTTACAACGGCAGTCCTAACATGATTTTGGATCAAAAATACTTTCTTTTTAATTACCTCCAGTATTGACGAAGCAAGTAGTGAAATAGTATTCATTAAATCTGTCAGAAATCGGTTATAAGGGTTTAGTCTTACAATGGCGGGATATGAATATTCCGTAATTTTACCGTAGAATCATGGTTTTTATTTTTTTACCTCTTACTAGTTCCTTTATAGTCTTATGGGTTAAAATCCTACAGCTTTCTTTCCCCAGGTAATTATTATTCCGAATATTGTACAGCACCTTCTGTTTCTAATTTAAAAGTTATAAAAACATAAAGCAAATCACGCGAATAATATCACGGAAGATAGGTTTTCATTGTTACACGGGAGAGCAACACTTTTTTGCCATGATCCCATAAGAATATCAAAAGACATAATTAATGATAAAAATGTTCGAATGGGCAAAAATTATATACTCACCAAACGTCGAAAACTGAACTAGCTAGATTTAAAAAAAAGCCATCATTCTACGAGAAAATTACGGAATATTCATGTCCCGCCATTATAAGATTAAGTTTCATGAAAAAGGAAAATAAGACGAAAAAGAGAAAGGGCGGAGAAATTGAGATACTACGAGTTAGGCACAACGCGTGGGAGGACGATAATAGTCAGTTTTAGAGAGGCAAGGTTTGACTTTCCCCAAAGAAAACAAAAAGAAGCGAGTATTGAGGGTGTGGTGCCTTAAATAAGTTATATTAAGTGCTAAAAATGCGAAATAATTATACGATCGGTATTGATAAGGATAGAGGAAATCCTGAGCGAAAAAAACAGAGACTAAATAAGGTAATAGAATCCATCCAGACACCAAGACGTAAAAGTAAGTTTGATGACCTCTAATCCCATGTGCAAATAATAGAGCTGTAATCCGTTTTTTTCGTAGAAAAATTTTATCAAAAGATTGATTATGGCTATGATAATATTTTCATAACATCCTAAATAAATTAGTAGTTATTCTCAGTTGGAATCTTAACATCAAAATGTGTATTCTTCACATGAATAATAACAGCATGGAGATGTGTCCGGTGAGCCAATAATTATTTAGTAACTACTCATATGCACAAGTCAAACTCTTTATTAAAAGGTTAAAGCACGCTACTGTGTTAGTCCAGACGGCATAGGTACTCATTACATTGAAAAAAATATTGCTATTTTTATTATGAAATCTTATATGTACTATGAAAAATGAGGACGAATTCAGGCTACTTATTTCGTTTTAAAACAAGTCTTGTATTTAATTTTTCACGCAAAAAATAAGGAATAAAATTCAAATAATTTAGGAATACTGTCAAGGCTTTTAAAGAGTAAAGAATCTGCACGAGAAATGAATGAAACAGAAATTATGAGACGCGAACTGTTCGGCACTATCAATCTATAAAACAGCCGCATCACAACGCTTGAGCTTATAATCAATAATAATGAATCGATAAAATTATAATAATGGTTTAGATGCTAAAAATCAGCGAAACAAGCGTCATAAAAAACTTGGCAATCGCTTAATTTACTTTTCCGCGGAGTGGCGAAAATATTATAAGAAGCTAGTAAATGGCTCAAGAAGTGTTGCATCAAAGGATCTCTGAAACAATCATGAATTATCTCAAACAATAAAGTTATAGTTTTGATATTGGTATCACTACTTCAATAAATTATCATCAACAGCATTTTTAAACATTGATAACTTCTTCACGATTTCCTACTATCAGTTTTCTCGCAGTAAGTCACAGTATTAGGTAAAATATTGACTTTGTACACCCCAATATATGTAAATTATAACCACTCTGTTTGGAATTGATGGGAATAAAAAATAAAAAAAAACCACCTCCAACACATCCTTTCCAACTGTGTGATTATCCCGTCTTTCATTCAACAATCGGATTGCTACTTGTGAATGAGTATAATTCAATCTTCCTGGTTCTTTCCAACTAGCTATAGAAGTCTATATCGACAAGTAAACCTGGCTTTACTCTTTCGCGGACAGGCTAATGACATGGGCTCATGATGAGCGATTTATTACCTAAAGGTTCTCTCCGAACAAGTAAATGTACTTCACTGCGGTCAACAAATTATGTATAATAAAAGGGGGCAGTTTTCCCGTCTTCTAATTCTTAACTTACACGAGAATGGTTGAATGTGGAATTTTTTATTTAATTGTCACTTATCTTCAACTTCCTTCTACCTAATTCTTAAAATGACATTTGATTTCGGTCGGGTATTTCCTAAAACAGAGGGGTCATCTTGATGCTGAAAATGTAATTTTGACCTAAGGAAGCAATAGGGTAGTTTCCTTCATCAAGAGAAACGAATGGTTTTGATTACGATTCGTAACCCAACATCAGTGTATTCATAATATACAAATTATTTGGTGTTAGAAATCCCAGTTTAGAAGCATGTTAATGGTCAATTTTAACCTCATTTGAAAAAGGCCAGATTGGCACCCATGCGATACCACTCCACGTGAAGTCATAGGGACTTAGTAGTAGATATGAGTAGATAGGAGTTTTACATCGTCTTAGATTACCAATGCATGCATGAGGCACAGAGCTCAGGGAAACATTTCTTAATAAGCATCTATTAAAATTGCCCATGGTCGGAAAGTGTAATGCTATTCCTAATTTAAGCCAAGCACTACCTGCTAGGATGGTACTCTGCTAAAAACTAGCAGCCTGCAACCTAGCGGCGCTCATAGCCTCGCACCAATGTGGCCTCACACAGCGCCATCCGGAACCACAATGACGTCACACGGGCTTTTCCCAGCATTCATACTCAGCCGTAGCGTTTACTCGCGTTTGAAATTTTTCCCTTTACATTAATCGCGAAAAATAGATATCGCCATTTAAAAATCTATAAGCGTGAAATACATACTGCAGGAGTAATAGCATTTCGAATAAGGCAATTGAAAAAAAAATGGAAACCACCATATTTGGGGGAAAAGTCTTAGCAAACCATTATGCTAGACCATGAAACCTACGCTTTCACGCAAAAGAGGGACCACCGAAAATTGATGATAGGATGTCTTTCATTCCAAAAAGTGGGTACTAATAATGCTTTATATTCCAGAGTTTTAGTAGGACTGACAACAGAAATCGCGGCGATTCTTAAACGAGCGTAGATGCGTCGATAGGTACTAGAAAAGCTGGGAACATTGAGTCGTACACAAATAATTATATCATTATAATATATTATATTATTATAATAATTAAATCATTATAATGATCAGTAAAGGACTTAACATTAACCTTACGTGAGGCGCAATATTGGAATGTCAGGAATGGCAAGAGTTATGGCGCAATGTGCCCGGCAGGCACAGATGTGAAAAAACATTATTAACTCTTCACATGGCTCAGTTATACACCTTTAATCTTTAAATCAGCATTATTAGCGTGAAAGAACAATAAAATGATGCCTTATTTGCTTTTTACATACACCTTTACACACCATCTTGTGGCCCCGGACGGATCCAGCAAGGTACGATTTAACGTGCTTTTTAGGTTCATTATCATTGGTCAACAATCCTAGGATTGGTTTGACGCAGCTCTCCACTCAGTTCTCCTATCAACTAATCTTTTCACACCTACGTATTTCTTCTCTTTCACATCCTTCTTTACTTGTTCCATATATTTTGTTCGAGGTCTTCCTTTTCCGTTCTTGCCTTCCACTTGTCCCTCGACGATTGTCTTCATCAGGCCATCATGCCTCAAGATGTTACCTATGTCTCATGTTACCTATGAGGTTGTTCCGTCTTCTTGTTAAGGTTTTTATGAGGCTTCTCCTCTCTCCTACTCTTCTTAGGACTTCTTCGTAACTAACTCGGTCGATCCATTTATTAAGGATTATTACATGTAATTTATTTTGCATGTGAATTCTGTAAGATCAATGTTTTTTGCTAACTTATTCAGTTATTAATGCTTTTATTTTGATTCATTGTGTTTTGATATTTTGTTTATCTATGCTGAATAATCCGCCGCTCTTCTGTCAGCATGTATGCAACAGGCATAAGGCTGTATAGAGCATGTCAAAACAAAAAGCTACCATGAGAGTAAAGGGTCTCTGCACGGAGATATTAAAAAAAATCATGCTATGCCTTCCGCTATCTATCCATTGCGCCATGCTATCCATTGCGCCAGACGGAAGGTTAGCGGTGACTGAAGAAATATCATGTTGGAAAATTAGGCGTACAGCTACATAAGGGAGATATTGCAGTCATGTTTAAAAATAAAAGGAAAAAAGTCGTCAAATTATCTGTGCTGTATGTGTATTATGGTATGTAGGTAAGGCAACGGAATCCATTCCTCTTCGTTAACACCAATAATTTTTCCCTTGCGAAATTTCACACCTTAGCACTCTATTGTGATTCCACCGAGGTATGCCAATGATAAGTGCACTGTCCTTTCACAAAAAATGATGCATTTCTCACACATTTTCCCACAAAGAGGATAAATATTTTGCCTTATTTGCTTGGCATGCATAAATAATAGATTGAGCGGGACTCAAGCACAGCGCAGCGAGAATTCCATTCTTTTTAAGCACGACATTTTACGAGTCGAGTGTCGGTTTTGATGCTCCCCAGATTCCTAATATTCACTTCGCCAGTATTACGCGTTGTCAAACTGAGAATACTGAGATTCCATCTCTCAATGCGACGAGGACTTTTGCATTATTATAAGGCACGTATTTTATGTCCATACAAAACGCTCAGATAAAACCCTCCATTAATTTGCGGTGCATTCATATTGGACTCAGCCCGGCATTTCACGTATAATGTATAACGGCGCTATTCAATAAAGGGAGCAGAATCCATTACCAAATCCATCCAATTCCATTCAAGACCGTTGCATTACCAAATACCGTATGTTTCCTAAATTTCGTATACGGTCTAATTGGCATGGAATTAACTTTCATTCATAAACACAGAAATTACTTTAAGAGAGATAAAAATATTTACAATATTCCATCGGCTATATCAAACCTCAGAATTCCAATTTTTGGTTTACCATAATATTTGCGCTCATTTTATCATAAAGGAAAAACTTAATGCTTTACATTGGCTTTAAGATTTACCCTTATCATCAAGCCATTATAACCAACTAAAACTTAATTTACAGTCTATATTCTCTTTCAATTTTTTTATTTATTCATACTTTGTCAAATTCTATGTGATGATGTTTTAGGGTATTAACTTCAAAGAATATATTGAATTTCAAGCAATAACGGTGACTTTGCCTCATTGAAAGCCTATCCCATTACCAACGTACGAACTCCCATGAAACTGAGGAGAAAGGAATTACAGACGCCTCTTTAAAGTCAATGTTGCATTATACTTGGTTCGCTCCGTTTTATCCATCACGTTCCGCCTTGACCTGAAAAATACCTTAGCCCGCGCACTTGAACCTCTCCTTAGGCCCGTCAAAAAGCTTTCCCGTCGGAAACTCCGTCTAATGAACACCGCACAAGGGATATGAGATCATGAGAATGCACTGGAAATCGCTTCGGAGACGCCTGCTGAAAAAAGTGACTATGAAGCGCTATAACCTTATTACGCCAAAATTACCAGGAAAAAGAAATGAAAAATTAAACGTTGGATATAAGGGACGACGAAGGAATGTAAAAACTGGATTCCTAGACACCTCCACACAGTTCATTCCTGACCTTAACCCTCTGAGATCTCATTCCATTTGATCCACGTGTAACGTTTGAGGTTATTGAGGAAGAAAAGAATGCAGGAAGTACCACGATGGTTGCCGGACACGGTAAATAACTTCGTTTATGAGGATACCCAAGTTCCTGCTAGATTTTTTTTACTTACAGAATCTCAATCCAACACGCTATCTAGCATCACGGATCAAAAATATAGAACAGCGAACAATATTTATTTGACAGACGTTCCATCCACGCACGGAGGCTTGAGGAAAACTATTTCATCAATGCAACCGGCTCCAAGTGAAATGCATTCATTGTGTGCACACGAAAAACCTGCTAAAATGTTTTTGAAATAAAACTACACGTTTTCTTTCCGTGCACAAATAAAAAAAATAGTTCCTACGGACTACGGACGCTATTGAATGAAAAGTAGCATTTGGCCGTAAAATCTCATTAGTCAATGACACTGCCTACTGATGAATTATTACTTACATTTTGGCATAAATTTATGAAAATCTGAGGTACTTCGGAAAAATAAAAATGTTAAAATTCATCCTTTGTTGCACTTTTCTGGTTGGGGATCATCATTCCATTTAGCGTAAACCCGGGAATATCGCGTGAGCAATTATTAAAAGTGATTTTTTTGACTCCATGTTGTAACTTATTGCTTAATAATTGAGCTTTATAAGATCTTGAACCATTCAATTTTCCCTTACTCGAGGAAAGTTTAGGATGAAATTAAAGCCAAATTTCTAACCAATAAAATTGACCATCCTCAACGGAACTTATTCTAATTCGTATATCTCCTAACTTATGGTTTAATCTAGTCTATTTTTGATATATTTCACCGTGAATAAGACCCAATTATTTCTCTCCTAATCAAAAAAATTATTTCTTAGAGATGAGTTTCCTGTAATAAGTAATAATGTGACAGTTGTTTTACGGACGTGAATTCGGTGTGGAATCGATGGCATCAAGATGATATGGAAACGCTTTATTCAACATTCATAACATGGAAAGACTTACGCATCTAAACCCAACGCATCCGACCAATCCAACTCTAAACTTTTATGCCTCGCATAATGTATTGCAAACGATAGCAATTCATATTTTTTCTTATTCTCTTTCACATGAGTAAGTTTTCCTGTTCATTTCATCACACAAATTTTTCATGTTGTAAATTGTGGATATGAGCATAATTGATGTAATGGCTATAACTAATTGATGATTACTTTTAGTGGTATGGCATAGGAACTGGCGTAGGGAGAAATCTCTACATCACGCAAAACTTGGCAAACTTCACAACCTGGTCAAACCGGCAACTGTCCTTCATTTCAAATACACAATGCCTCCAGTATAGAGAATCATTACATGTAAAACTGCACCATTGTATCAGAGCTATCAGTATTGAGTACATTAATCCTATTCACATCCTTTTCTTTTGGGTTCTTATATTTATATACACTAGAATGGTGTTGGACTTTGCCTCTCAGTTATCCTTGAAAATGTTTTAAATAGTGTATTTAAAAGGAATGCGAAGTCCTTTCTCATATGGCCAGATGCACATTGCGGTCTTACTCCAGATACGAAATCGTACTTCATAACAAGAATTCTGTGTATGGATGAGAAAGATCAGTTATGGCGGAAAAAATACCCACTAAGCCATATTATCGCAAGTTTAAAATGAAAAAAACGCGTAAGTTGCTGCTCATTTTAATGATTTGGTGACGTCAAAAGAGTTGCGGTTCTATAACTCTATAAGGAGAATGAGCTCACCAAGGGAAGAAATTACTTTCAAGAATTAAAACACCTATACGAAGAACGCGAGGCCCGTGCAGAAGGGAAACGATGACCTAAGAAGCAGTGCACCACCGCAAGGGATGAGTTCGTGTTGTCATCGACTTATTTACTAAAGGGAGATTATTCCTCGCCCATTCCTCGAGATGTAGGAGACACACGGATCGTAAAGCGGAAATATTATGTTCTCAAACTCTATCAAACTCGAGAATTTATAAAAAAGCTCATTAAATTTAAAATATCATTGATTAAATATTAAAGTTATAAAAAATTATTTCTTGGCTTCACTCAAGGAGGAGGTACATCAATCTATCATATTGAGCATAGGCGGATCAAGGAGGGGCACGTGCCCCCACCCAGAAAAAATATATGCAAGATTTTTAATACGGTCCCATTATCATTGCGTTCGTTTTGTATTACGGGGTATCCTTGTGCCCCTCAGAACAAAGTCCTGGATACGGTCTTGCTTGTGCCCCCCCCCCCCCCAGAAAGAAATCCTGGATCCGCCCCTGATATTGAGTACAGCACGTTCACCATTTTTAATATTATGGATTGTGATAGAGCTTGAAAAAATACATGGCAAGAATGTTTCCGTTTTTCAATCCGTCACCTACAACGAAAATCGACTACCTTTGCCGTTTGAATATGATTTGATGATGCCACGGACTATAGGAGAGGGCGCGCCCGGGCGTCAACGGTTCTCCGCACCCGTTTTTCGGGGTTCGCGGTAGACCAAGCTCTAGTGAACACGCCATTGTATACCTCAATGAGTGGTTATATCAATACGATGATGGATGAGTTCAAGATACACGTTCGCACCTCAAGTTCAATCAAACCACGGCTACTATGTAATCGGTCATACGGAATACGTTAAGGACGTTTTACACAGAGCACGGAATTTCGCAGGTTAGATCTGCATTAATTTCTAAAATGGCGTGGAATTGCACGAATGCATGAA